>NC_134362.1:12614915-12739915 GCF_048569485.1 Anomaloglossus baeobatrachus | reverse complement strand
CTGCATTGCTCAGGTAGATTTTGGCCCATTCTTCCGCACACACTCCTCACATCCTGTATGGAGACACTAGTCGCCTGCATTGCTCAGGTGGATTTTGCCCATTCTTCCGCACACACTCCTCACATCCTGTGTGGAGACACTAGTCGCCTGCATTGCTCAGGTGGATTTTGCCCATTCTTCCGCACACACTCCTCACATCCTGTATGGAGACACTAGTCGCCTGAATTGCTCAGGTGGATTTTGGCCCATTCTTCTGCACACACTCCTCACATCCTGTATGGAGACACTAGTCGCCTGCATTGCTCAGGTGTATTTTGGTCCATTCTTCCACACACACTCCTCACATCCTGTATGGAGACACTAGTCGCCTGCATTGCTCAGGTGGATTTTCTCCCATTCTTCTGCACACACTCCTCACATCCTGTATGGAGACACTAGTCGCCTGCATTGCTCAGGTGGATTCTGGCCCATTCTTCCGCACACACTCTTCACATCCTGTATGGAGACACTAGTCGCCTGCATTGCTCAGGTGTATTTTGGTCCATTCTTCCACACACACTCCTCACATCCTGTATGGAGACACTAGTCACCTGCATTGCTCAGGTGGATTCTGGCCCATTCTTCCGCACACACTCCTCACATCCTGTATGGAGACACTAGTCACCTGCATTGCTCAGGTGGATTTTGGCCCATTCTTCCGCATACACTCCTCACATCCTGTATGGAGACACTAGTCACCTGCATTGCTCAGGTGGATTTTGGCCCATTCTTCCACACACACTCCTCACATCCTGTATGGAGACACTAGTCGCCTGCATTGCTCAGGTGGATTTTGGCCCATTCTTCCGCATACACTCCTCACATCCTGTATGGAGACACTAGTCACCTGCATTGCTCAGGTGGATTTTGGCCCATTCTTCCGCACACAATCCTCACATCCTGTATGGAGACACTAGTCACCTGCATTGCTCAGGTGGATTCTGGCCCATTCTTCCGCACACACTCCTCACATCTGTTAGGGCCAGGTGGACGGGCAGACCTAGGAGGTGGATCCACTGGGCCGAACTCCTTGATGATGGTAAGGGGTCCGGGAGCTGAAGCACTACAGGTAGCAGGACAGTCCGTGCACAAGAGTAGAATGGAGAAGTCCCTGGGACCACAGAGTCACTGATGGTAGTCCGGGTGACGGAGCTCAGGTTCGGAAGCCGAGATGTTGTCAGGCGGAGTCCGGAACCGATGGAGCGAGAAGACGTGTCACCGCAGGGATCAGAGATGGAACGGACTGTCAGGATGGCAGATAGGCAGCGTTCGGGGTTCGGGATTCGGCAGGACCGGATGGCGAGGCAGGATCGGCTCTAGAAGAGAGAGAGGTGAGTATCTCACAGGAACACAAGGAGATCTGACTCCTAGCTTGGGAAACACGAAGAACAGGCCCCGCCCACTTGGACACTTAACCCCTTTATACCCTGTACCTGTGTGCCCAATTTCCTGTTAGTGGACGCTGGCCCTTTAAGAAAGGGTCAATGACCGCGCGCGCGCCCTAATGCGCATGCGCGTGGCCCTGGTGCCAGAAGCCAGGGCAGGGAGCGGTGAGGAGGAAGCAGCAGAGCCGGGCTGGGGCTGGGAAGCCGACGGGCGCCGGGAGCGGGGACCAGGACGCCTGGGAACCGCAGGCAATGGAGGCTGGAGACCGGGGAGCGGCGGAGACCGGACAGAAGAACCGGGGAGTGACGCAGGGAAGCCGGGGAGCGTGGCAGGTGAGCCGGGGAGCAGAGCAGGGGACCCGGGGAGCGTGACAGTACCCCCCCCACGCCCCCCTCCCCGCAACCGGGACAGGAAGGCACGGATCAAAGGAGTACCCACATTCTCCCGGGGTTCCCAGGACCTATCCTCAGGACCATAGCCTGCCCAGTCCACCAGGAAGAACTGTCGGCCCCGTACAGTTTTCATGGCCACGATATCCCTTACCGCATAGATGTCGTCATCGGCAATAGGAGGAGGAGCCGAACTGGCAGCAGCGGAGAAGGGACCAAGGACAACCGGCTTGAGCAGGGAGACGTGGAAGGAGTTGGGTATCCTCATCGTGGCCGGGAGCTGTAGCTTGTAGGAGACCTCATTGATCTTGCTGAGGACTTTAAACGGCCCGATGTAGCGAGGTCCCAGCTTGTAGGATGGTAGCTTCAATCGGACGTACTTGGAAGCAAGCCAGACTAGATCTCCAGGAGAGAAACACGGAGGGTCCAGACGTCTCTTGTCTGAGTGTCTCTTCATCCGCAGGGAAGCACGCCCAAGGGACGCCTTAACAGAGTCCCAAATGGTTGCAAAGTCACGGGCTACAGCATCAGCAGCAGGGACATCCGAGGAAGAGGATACAGGCAACGGGACGGAAGGCTGAAGTCCGTAAACGACATGAAAGGGAGAGCTGGAGGAGGACTCACTGACGTGGTGGTTATGGGAGAATTCAGCCCAAGGAAGAAGCGTGGACCAGTCGTCATGATGGGCGTTGACGTAGTGACGTAAGAAGGAGGTCAAGATTTGATTGACCCGTTCCACTTGGCCGTTCGACTGAGGATGGTAGGCTGAAGAAAAGTCCAGAGTCACTCCCAGATGTTTGCAGAGAGCCCTCCAGAAGCGGGAGGTGAACTGAGTTCCTCTGTCGGACACAATGTTGGATGGAAAGCCATGCAACCGGAAGATGTGTTGTACATAGGCGTCAGCGAGTTCCTGGGCAGAGGGCAGTCCAGCCATAGGGACGAAATGAGCCATTTTAGAGAACCGATCCACCACGACCCATATGACTGTGTGTCCGGAGTACAATGGCAAGTCCGTAATAAAGTCCATCGCAATGTGTTGCCACGGTACAGAGGGTATAGGCAGAGGCAGAAGACGGCCATATGGCAGATGTTTGGGCGTCTTATTCCTGGCACAAGAGGAGCAGGCTGAGACAAAAGAAGCGACGTCCTTGCGAAGGGATGGCCACCAGTAATGACGTACAATCGTACTCCATGTTCTCTTCTGACCAGCATGACCGGCTATTTTCGAGGCATGGCCCCAGTGTAACACTTTTTGCCTGTCAGTCTCAGAGACATAGGTCTTCCCGGGCGGTATTTGGACCAGGGTGACAGGAGTCACCGGAATGATCTTACTAGGGCAGATGATGGGCTGGGATGTCTCCTCCTCCTGCTCCATGGGCATGAAAGACCTGGACAAGGCATCTGCGTGTACATTCTTGTCCGCGGGTCGGAAATGGAGCTGGAAATCAAATCTGGCAAAGAACAAGGACCACCTGGCTTGCCGTGGGTTCAGTCGCTGAGCAGACCGCAGGTATTCCAGGTTCTTGTGGTCCGTGTAAATAATAACGGGGTACACTGCTCCTTCCAGAAGGTAGCGCCATTCTTCCAGAGCCAGTTTGACTGCCAATAGTTCTCGGTCACCGATGGTGTAGTTGCGTTCAGGCGCTGAGAAGCTCTTGGAGAAGAAACCGCAAGTCACCATCTTCCCGGAGGAGGACTTCTGCATGAGCACTGCTCCGGCTCCCGAGGAGGAGGCATCCACCTCCAAGGTGAACTGTCGGTTTAACTCCGGACGGTGGAGCACAGGAGAGGAGGCAAATGCCCGCTTCAGAGAGCCAAACGCGGCGTCGGCCGCAGGTGACCAGTCCTTTGGATTAGCCCCCTTCTTGGTCAAGGCGGAGAGAGGAGCAGTCAGAGCAGAGAAGTGAGGGATGAACTGGCGGTAATAGTTGGCGAATCCCAGAAAGCGTTGGATTGCCTTTAGTCCAGAAGGAGGAGGCCAGTTGAGAATGGAAGAGACCTTCTTCGGATCCATCTGCAGTCCGGTATCGGAGATGACGTAACCCAGGAAGGGAAGAGACGACTGCTCGAAGACACACTTCTCGTACTTGGCGTACAGACGATTCTCCCTCAGTCGTCGTAGTACCAGCTGCACGTTCTCTCTGTGGGTCTGGAGGTCCGGAGAAAAGACCAGGATGTCATCAAGATACACCACCACACAGATGTAAAGAAGGTCCCGGAACACGTCGTTCACCAATTCCTGAAAGACTGCTGGTGCGTTACACAGGCCGAAGGGCATCACACAGTATTCATAGTGCCCATCGCGAGTATTGAACGCGGTCTTCCATTCGTCCCCAGAGCGGATGCGGACCAGGTTGTAGGCACCCCGAAGATCCAACTTGGTGAACACACGAGCTCCTCTAAGCCGATCAAACAATTCGGGGATGAGCGGCAGGGGGTACTTGTTTTTCACGGTGATTTGGTTTAATCCCCGGTAGTCTATGCATGGGCGTAGGTCACCTTCTTTCTTCTTAACGAAGAAGAAGCCCGCTCCAGCAGGAGAGGAAGATCTCCGAATGAATCCCCTTGCCAGGCTCTCTGTGATGTAAGTAGACATGGCCCTTGTTTCGGCTGGAGACAGAGGATATATCCGTCCTCGAGGTGGTGTAGTTCCCGGGAGCAGGTCGATGGCACAATCGTAAGGACGATGTGGCGGAAGTACCTCTGATTCCTTTTTGTCGAAGACATCCGCGAAGGACCAATAGGCCGAGGGTAGTCCCGGTAGGGACTCTGGAACGGGAGGTCGTCGGATGGGTTGTATGGTCTTCAGACAGTTCTCATGGCAAGAAGAGCCCCATCGGGTGATTTCACCAGTGCCCCAGCTGACTGATGGTTCGTGTGTCCGTAACCAGGGAAGTCCCAGCAGGATTTGATGGGACATGTGTGGAAGGACGTAGAGAGCGATGTTCTCGGTGTGCAGGGCACCGATACGCAGTTCGACCGGCCTGGTGATCCAGGAGATGGTGTCAGAGAGGGGTCTCCCATCCACAGAGGCAATCACAAGGGGTTTGTCGAGTGGAGTAACAGGCACCTGGTACTTGTCCACCGTGGCCTGCTGGATGAAATTGCCAGCTGCCCCAGAATCGAGGTACGCCTCAGCCGTGAACCGCGTCTCTCCCGTTGTCACTTGAACGGTCCACGTAACCGGGTCTGAGAGTGTCCCAGCACCTAGGGTGGCCTCTCCTACCAACCCTAGGCTTTGGAGTTTCCCGGCCTCTCTGGACAGGAGCGTAGCAGGTGTGTGCCCTCTCCGCAGTAGAAGCAGAGGCCCTTGGCGAGCCGCTCTGCTCGGCGTTTTTCAGACTGCCGCACACGGTCGATCTGCATGGGCTCGTGGACGGAGACACCAGATGCCGTTGACTGAAGTACGGCGGGCTTCTGCGGAGGAGAGGAATGCCGTACCGGACGTCTCTCACGGGACACCTCTTTGGATCGCTCCTGAAAGCGAATGTCCACTCGAGTCGCTAGGGTAATCAGGGCATCCAGGGTGGACGGTACGTCACGACCAGCCAGCTCATCTTTAATTCGACCCGAGAGTCCTTCCCAGAAGGCGGCGGTTAGAGCCTCATTGTTCCACCCGAGTTCCGAAGCCAAGGTGCGAAAACGGATGGCGTATTGACCCACCGTCAGAGTCCCCTGACGTAACCGGAGAAGAGATGAGGCAGACGCGGAGGCGCGTCCGGGCTCGTCAAAGGTGCCACGAAATGCCTGCAGGAACTCCTGGATGTTCGTGGTCACAGGATCCTCCTTTTCCCACAAGGGGTTCATCCACGCCAGTGCCTCACCCTCTAGATGGGACATGATGAACGCGACCTTGGCTTGGTCGGAGGCGAACAAATGCGGCAGCTGCGTGAAATGGAGGGAGCATTGGTTTATGAAACCCCTGCAGGTCTTGGGATCTCCGGCGTACCGGGGTGGTGAGGCCAAACGAAGTCTGGAAGCATCCGAAGAGGCTGCCACGGGGGCTGGAGCCGTGGATTGTCTAGTGGAAGCCCGAGATGCTGAAGATGTAACTGACGCTTGTAGCGTGTTCAGGCGGGCGTCCACAGAAGACATGAATTGCAGCATGCGGGTCTGAGTCTCACGCTGGCGTGTGAGTTCCTCCTGCAGGGCTGCTAGTGCTTCAGCGGGATCCATGGCCTGTTCTTACTGTTAGGGCCAGGTGGACGGGCAGACCCAGGAGGTGGATCCACTGGGCCGAACTCCTTGATGATGGTAAGGGGTCCGGGAGCTGAAGCACTACAGGTAGCAGGACAGTCCGTGCACAAGAGTAGAATGGAGAAGTCCCTGGGACCACGGAGTCACTGATGGTAGTCCGGGTGACGGAGCTCAGGTTCGGAAGCCGAGATGTTGTCAGGCGGAGTCCGGAACCGATGGAGCGAGAAGACGTGTCACCGCAGGGATCAGAGATGGAACGGACTGTCAGGATGGCAGATAGGCAGCGTTCGGGGTTCAGGATTCGGCAGGACCGGATGGCGAGGCAGGATCAGCTCTAGAAGAGAGAGAGGTGAGTATCTCACAGGAACACAAGGAGACCTGACTCCTAGCTTGGGAAACACGAAGAACAGGCCCCGCCCACTTGGACACTTAACCCCTTTATACCCTGTACCTGTGTGCCCAATTTCCTGTTAGTGGACGCTGGCCCTTTAAGAAAGGGTCAATGACCGCGCGCGCGCCCTAATGCGCATGCGCGAGGCCCTGGTGCCAGAAGCCAGGGCAGGGAGCGGTGAGGAGGAAGCAGCAGAGCCGGGCTGGGGCTGGGAAGCCGACGGGCGCCGGGAGCGGGGACCAGGACGCCTGGGAACCGCAGGCAATAGAGGCTGGAGACCGGGGAGCGGCGGAGACCGGACAGAAGAACCGGGGAGCGACGCAGGGAAGCCGGGGAGCGTGGCAGGTGAGCCGGGGAGCAGAGCAGGGGACCCGGGGAGCGTGACAACATCCTGTATGGAGACAGTAGTCGCCTGCATTGCTCAGGTGGATTTTGGCCCATTCTTCCGCACACACTCCTCACATCCTGTATGGAGACACTAGTCGCCTGCATTGCTCAGGTGGATTTTGGCCCATTCTTCCACACACACTCCTCACATCCTGTATGGAGACACTAGTCGCCTGCATTGCTCAGGTGGATTCTGGTCCATTCTTCCGCACACACTCCTCACATCCTGTATGGAGACACTAGTCGCCTGCATTGCTCAGGTGGATTTTGGCCCATTCTTCCACACACACTCCTCACATCCTGTATGGAGACACTAGTCGCCTGCATTGCTCAGGTGGATTTTGGCCATTCTTCCGCACACACTCCTCACATCCTGTATGGAGACACTAGTCGCCTGCATTGCTCAGGTGGATTTTGGCCCATTCTTCCGCACACACGCTCCTCACATCCTGTATGGAGACACTAGTCGCCTGCATTGCTCAGCTGGATTTTGGTCCATTCTTCCGCACACACGCTCCTCACATCCTGTATGGAGACACTAGTCGCCTGCATTGCTCAGCTGGATTTTGGCCCATTCTTCCACACACACTCCTCACATCCTGTATGGAGACACTAGTCGCCTGCATTGTTCAGGTGGATTTTGGACCATTCTTCCGCACACACTCCTCACATCCTGTATGGAGACACTAGTCGCCTGCATTGTTCAGGTGGATTTTGGACCATTCTTCCGCACACACTCCTCACATCCTGTATGGAGACACTAGTCACCTGCATTGCTCAGGTTGATATTGGTCCATTCTTCCGCACACACTCCTCACATCCTGTATGGAGACACTAGTCGCCTGCATTGCTCAGGTGGATTTTGGTCCATTCTTCCACACACACACTCCTCACATCCTGTATGGAGACACTAGTCACCTGCATTGCTCAGGTGGATTTTGGTCCATTCTTCCGCACATACTCCTCACATCCTGTATGGAGACACTAGTCACCTGCATTGCTCAGGTGGATTTTGGCCCATTCTTCCGCACACACTCCTCACATCCTGTATGGAGACACTAGTCGCCTGCATTGCTCAGGTGGATTTTGGCTATTCTTCTGCACACACTCCTCACATCCTGTATGGAGACACTGGTCGCCTGCATTGCTCAGGTGGATTTTGGCCATTCTTCTGCACACACTCCTCACATCCTGTATGGAGACACTGGTCGCCTGCATTGCTCAGGTGGAATTTGGCCCATTCTTCCGCACACACTCCTCACATCCTGTATGGAGACACTGGTCGCCTGCATTGCTCAGGTGGATTTTGGCCCATTCTTCCGCACACACTCCTGACATCCTGTATGGAGACACTTGTCGCCTGCATTGCTCAGGTGTATTTTGGACCATTCTTCCGCACACACTCCTCACATCCTGTATGGAGACACTAGTCACCTGCATTGCTCAGGTGGATTTTGGCCCATTCTTCCGCACATTCCTCACATCCTGTATGGAGACACTAGTCGCCTGCATTGCTCAGGTGGATTTTGGCCCATTCTTCCGCACACACTCCTCACATCCTGTATGGAGACACTAGTCGCCTGCATTGCTCAGGTGGATTTTGGCCCATTCTTCCGCACACACTCCTCACATCCTGTATGGAGACACTAGTCACCTGCATTGCTCAGGTGGATTTTGGCCCATTCTTCCGCACATTCCTCACACCCTGTATGGAGACACTAGTCACCTGCATTGCTCAGGTGGATTTTGGCCCATTCTTCCGCACATTCCTCACATCCTGCAGGTCCCGGCTCCTATGAACTCTGGGCTTCAGTTCCTTCCAGACATTTTCTATTGGATTCGGCTCCGGTGATCGGCTCGGACATTCTAGAAGATTTATTTTCTCTGTCTGAAACCAGTTGGCAGTTTCCATGGCCGTGTGTTTGGGATCATTGTCTGCCCTCGCTTCATTTTCATCATCCTGGTAGATGGCAGCAGATTTTTATCAGGAATCTCTCGTACATTTCTCCATTCTTCCATCACTTATATGAAGTTTGCCGAAAAACAGCCCCATACCATGATGTTTCCACCTCCACACTTCACTGTTGTTGGTGTTTTTGGGGTGATTTTGCCTTTTGGCCTCCAATCATGATGTGTATTATGGCCTCCAAAGAGTTCAGTTTTGCTATCCTCTGACCAGACTATATTCTCCAGTATTTCACAGACTTGTCTAAATGTCTAAAATCTTAACCGTGATTGAATCTGACTTTTGTTCAGCAATGGAGTTTTGCATGGTGACCGTGCATACAGGAGCATGCATTCAGGAGCGTGCATACAGGAGCGTGCATTCAGGAGCGTGCATACAGTAGCGTGCATTCAGGAGCGTGCATACAGGCCATGGAGAGGGAGCAAATTACTTATCGTTTCCTGTTAAACACTTGTACCTGCTGATCCCAGATCTTCCTGTAGCTCTGCACAGGTGTCCTCGATTCTTGGACAACTCTTCTGATAATGCTTTTTACTCCTCGGACTAAACTCGTGCGAGGAGCACCTGGTTGTGGATGATTTATGGTGAAATTATGTTCTTTCCACTTCCAGATTATGGACCCAACAGTGCTCACTGGAACCTTCCATAGTTTAGAAATTTGTTTGTAGCCAATGTAATCAGTATGTTTTGCAATTCTTGACACAGCTCACTGGTTTTCCCCACCATGAGATGTTTCTTGTGTGGCACTTTGGTAATGAGTCACCTTTTTATCAGCCATCAGATGAACCAGCTGATATTATTTTTCACTAAGTGGCAGGATTTCTTTCTAAATACTGATAGATTTCAGCTGGTGTTGGGACTTTCCAGGGCTCTCATTATGCACGTGTTCAATACTTTTCCTCTGTGTCATTTCTCATTTTTACACTTAATTTATGGACATCTCTTGATTTCTTTGCCTGTCTGAATTGGATGGGTTGTTACTGACATCTGGTGAGCATGTCATGTTAATAGCAACTTTAGAAATATATTTACGTGGTCACGTTCACGTGTTCAATACTTATTTCACATGCTGTTTGTCAGTTTTCTGGGCTGCAAGGGTGACAAAAACGCAGATTCACCTTCCCTTCCCCATTGCAGTAATTGGACACTTATAGTTTACTATGCACATTGCTGTACATCTGGCAGTGACTGCTCCTCAGCCCTATTAAAGTGAATGAGGCTAAGCTGCATTATCAGGCACTGTAGGGCCCTAATGCTCGGCACTGTGCCTGGGAAATGAGGGTCAGCTGAACTAATGTGCCACATAAGTATACAGATAGGAGCATTCATCATGGCTTTCTATATGACATTAGTGAGTGTCAGCTCTATTGTCAAGCACTAATATGTGGCCTCACCTAATCTATTGGTACTGTGATGTTGACGTATTTTTTTAATACTGGCCAGGAACTGTGCATATAGCATGACTAGTCCTAGAAGCAGATCCCCGGCTGCCTCTCCCCACTCTGCTTCCCCAGATTGATAGGTGTGTGAATAGGGAGAGACCTGTCACTCAAGTGGTGTGGGGCGGGGACAACCCGCTCGGGACCCGCTTCTTGGCCTAGTCACATGAGCCGCATAGTCCCCAGCCGTCCTTTTAAAGGCCACAGAGTTTAAAAGTAAAACATACACGGATGATAATATAGAGCCGGGTCTGATTCACTCAGGGACCAGGAATCGGATTATATGAAAGTTTACAGGATCCTGACCCTGGAAGAAAACCAGATGCAGAGAGTGTTCCTCGCCCTGAAGAACCTGCCCTGTGTTAGCTGCATGTAATACTCCATTCCTCCTGCGGAGGTGCTGCAGGAAGCTGGATAGTTACTGCTGGGTCTGATCGCTGATGATGCCAGCAAGGAAAGGGAACACTGGGATATGCCTATTGCTATTGGACCTTAAAGGGAGAGAACCCCTTTAAGACTGGGATGAGGCATTGTATTGGATTATGATATTCAGTCTCAGCATATGTCTAGATTATATGAAATTATATTCTTGTTCAGCTAATCTCCAATTCCCCAAGGTACAGGACAAAACCCCTCCCCAGAGGAGCCACATATCCAAATACAGCACAAAACCCCTCCCCAGAGGATCCACATACCTCAATACAGCACAAAACACCTCCCCGGAGGAGCCACATACATACCACAGTGCAGCACAGAACCCCTCCCAAGTGGCACCACATACTCTAATACAGCACAAAACCCCTCCCCAGAGGAGCCATATACATACCCTAATACAGCACAAAACCCCTCCCCAGAGGAGCCATATACATACCCTAATACAGCACAAAACCCCTCCCCAGAGGATCCACATACCTTAATACAGCACAAAACACCTCCCCGGAGGAGCCACATACATACCACAGAGCAGCACAAAACACCTCCCAAGAGGCACCACATACTCTAATACAGCACAAAACCCCTCCCAAGAGGAGCCACATACTCTAATACAGCACAAAACCCCTCCCCAGAGGAGCCACATACTCTAATACGGCACAAAATCCCTCCCCAGAGGAGCCACATACTCTAATACAGCACAAAACCCCTCCCCAGAGGAGCCACATACATACCACAGTGCAGCACAGAACACCACAAACAGGAGGAGGTACAGCCCAAAACACCTCCCCAGAGGAGCCACATACATACCACAGTGCAGCACAGAACACATCCCCAGAGGAGCCACATACATACCACAGTACAGCCCAGAACACCACAAACAGGAGGAGGTACAGCCCAAAACCCCTCCCCAAAGGAGCCACATACTTACCACAGTGCAGCACAAAACCCCTCCCCAGAGAAGCCACATACATACCACAGTGCAGCACAGAACACCACAAACAGGAGGAGGTACAGCCCAAAACACCTCCCCAGAGGAGCCACATACATACCACAGTGCAGCACAGAACACCTCACCAGAGGAGCCACATACATACCACAGTGCAGCCCAGAACACCACAAACAGGAGGAGGTACAGCCCAAAACCCCTCCCCAGAGGAGCCACATACTTACCACAGTGCAGCACAAAACCCCTCCCCAGAGGAGCCACATACATATCACAGTTGAGCACAAAACACCTCCCCAGAGGAGCCACATACATACCACAATGCAGCACAGAACACCTCCCCAGAGGAGCCACATACATACCACAGTGCAGCCCAGAACACCACAAACAGGAGGAGGTACAGCCCAAAACCTTTCCCCAGAGGAGCCACATACTTACCACAGTGCAGCACAAAACCCCTCCCCAGAGGAGCCACATACATACCACAGTTGAGCACAAAACACCTCCCCAGAGGAGCCACATACATACCACAGTGCAGCACAGAACACTTCCCCAGAGGAGCCACATACATACCACAGTTGAGCACAAAACACCTCCCCAGAGGAGCCACATACATACCACAGTGCAGCACAAAACCCCTCCCCAGAGGAGCCACATACTCTAATACAGCACAAAACCCCTCCCCAGAGGAGCCACATATCCCAATACAGCACAAAACACCACAAACAGGAGGAGGTATAGCCCCAAATCCCTCCCCAGAGGAGCCACATACATACCACAGTGCAGCACAGAACACCACAAACAGGAGGAGGTACAGCCCAAAACACCTCCCCAGTGGAGCCACATACATACCACAGTGCAGCACCGAACACCTCCCCAGAGGAGCCACATACATACCACAGTGCAGCCCAGAACACCACAAACAGGAGGAGGTACAGCCCAAAACCCCTCCCCAGAGGAGCCGCATACTTACCACAGTGCAGCACAAAACCCCTCCCCAGAGGAGCCACATACATATCACAGTTGAGCACAAAACACCTCCCCAGAGGAGCCACATACATACCACAGTGCAGCACAGAACCCCTTCCCAGAGGAGCCACATACATACCACAGTTCAGCACAAAACACCTCCCCAGAGGAGCCACATACATACCACAGTGCAGCCCAGAACACCACAAACAGGAGGAGGTACAGCCCAAAACCTTTCCCCAGAGGAGCCACATACTTACCACAGTGCAGCACTAAACCCCTCCCCAGAGGAGCCACATACATACCACAGTTGAGCACAAAACACCTCCCCAGAGGAGCCACATACATACCACAGTGCAGCACAGAACACTTCCCCAGAGGAGCCACATACATACCACAGTTGAGCACAAAACACCTCCCCAGAGGAGCCACATACATACCACAGTACAGCACAAAACCCCTCCCCAGAGGAGCCACATACTCTAATACAGCACAAAACCCCTCCCCAGAGGAGCCACATATCCCAATACAGCACAAAACACCACAAACAGGAGGAGGTATAGCCCAAAATCCCTCCCCAGAGGAGCCACATACATACCACAGTGCAGCACAGAACACCACAAACAGGAGGAGGTACAGCCCAAAACACCTCCCCAGTGGAGCCACATACATACCACAGTGCAGCACCGAACACCTCCCCAGAGGAGCCACATACATACCACAGTGCAGCCCAGAACACCACAAACAGGAGGAGGTACAGCCCAAAACCCCTCCCCAGAGGAGCCACATACTTACCACAGTGCAGCACAAAACCCCTCCCCAAAGGAGCCACATACATATCACAGTTGAGCACAAAACACCTCCCCAGAGGAGCCACATACATACCACAGTGCAGCACAGAACCCCTTCCCAGAGGAGCCACATACATACCACAGTTCAGCACAAAACACCTCCCCAGAGGAGCCACATACATACTACAGTTCAGCACAAAACACCTCCCCAGAGGAGCCACATACATACCACAGTGCAGCACAAAACACCTCCCCAGAGGAGCCACATACATACCACAGTGCAGCACAAAACACCTCCCCAGAGGAGCCACATACATACCACAGTGCAGCACAGAACACCTCCCAAGAGGAGCCACATACATACCACAGTTGAGCACAAAACACCTCCCCAGAGGAGCCACATACATACCACAGTGCAGCACAGAACACCTCCCCAGAGGAGCCACATACATACCACAGTGCAGCACAAAACACCTCCCCAGAGGAGCCACATACATACCACAGTGCAGCACAAAACACCTCCCCAGAGGAGCCACATACATACCACAGTGCAGCACAAAACACCTCCCCAGAGGAGCCACATACATACCACAGTGCAGCACAGAACACCTCCCAAGAGGAGCCACATACATACCACAGTTGAGCACAAAACACCTCCCCAGAGGAGCCACATACATACCACAGTGCAGCACAGAACACCTCCCCAGAGGAGCCACATACATACCACAGTGCAGCACAGAACACCTCCCAAGAGGAGCCACATACATACCACAGTTGAGCACAAAACCCCTCCCCAGAGGAGCCACATACATACCACAGTGCAGCACAGAACACCTCCCCAGAGAAGCCACATACATACCACAGTGCAGCACAAAACACCTCCCCAGAGGAGCCACATACATACCACAGTGCAGCACAAAACACCTCCCCAGAGGAGCCACATACATACCACAGTGCAGCACAGAACACCTCCCAAGAGGAGCCACATACATACCACAGTTGAGCACAAAACACCTCCCCAGAGGAGCCACATACATACCACAGTGCAGCACAGAACACCTCCCCAGAGGAGCCACATACATACCACAGTGCAGCACAAAACACCTCCCCAGAGGAGCCACATACATACCACAGTGCAGCACAAAACACCTCCCCAGAGGAGCCACATACATACCACAGTGCAGCACAAAACACCTCCCCAGAGGAGCCACATACATACCACAGTGCAGCACAGAACACCTCCCAAGAGGAGCCACATACATACCACAGTTGAGCACAAAACACCTCCCCAGAGGAGCCACACACATACCACAGTGCAGCACAGAACACCTCCCCAGAGGAGCCACATACATACCACAGTGCAGCACAGAACACCTCCCAAGAGGAGCCACATACATACCACAGTTGAGCACAAAACCCCTCCCCAGAGGAGCCACATACATACCACAGTGCAGCACAGAACACCTCCCCAGAGAAGCCACATACATACCACAGTGCAGCACAAAACACCTCCCCAGAGGAGCCACATACATACCACAGTGCAGCACAAAACACCTCCCCAGAGGAGCCACATACATACCACAGTGCAGCACAGAACACCTCCCAAGAGGAGCCACATACATACCACAGTTGAGCACAAAACACCTCCCCAGAGGAGCCACATACATACCACAGTGCAGCACAGAACACCTCCCCAGAGGAGCCACATACATACCACAGTTGAGCACAAAACACCTCCCCAGAGGAGCCACATACTCTAATACAGCACAAAACCCCTCCCCAGAGGAGCCACATATCCCAATACAGCATAAAACACCACAAACAGGAGGAGGTATAGCCCAAAACCCCTCCCCAGAGGAGCCACATACATACCACAGTGCAGCACAGAACACCTCCCCAGAGGAGCCACATACATACCACAGTGCAGCCCAGAACACCACAAACAGGAGGAGGTACAGCCCAAAATCCCTCCCCAGAGGAGCCACATACTTACCACAGTGCAGCACAAAACCCCTCCCCAGAGGAGCCACATACATAGCACAGTTGAGCACAAAACACCTCCCCAGAGGAGCCACATACATACCACAGGGCAGCACAGAACACCTCCCCAGAGGAGCCACATATATACCACAGTGCAGCACAAAACACCTCCCCAGAGGAGCCACATACATACCACAGTTCAGCACAAAACACCTCCCCAGAGGAGCCACATACATACCACAGTGCAGCACAAAACACCTCCCCAGAGGAGCCATATACATACCACAGTGTAGCACAGAACACCTCCCCAGAGGAGCCCCATACATACCACAGTGCAGCACAGAACACCTCCCAAGAGGAGCCACATACATACCACAGTGCAGCACAGAACACCTCCCAAGAGGAGCCATATACATACCACAGTGCAGCACAGAACTCCTCCCAAGAGGAGCCACATACATACCACAGTGCAGCACAGAACACCTCCCCAGAGGAACCACATACATACCACAGTGCAGCACAAAACACCTCCCCAGAGGAGCCACATACATACCACAGTGCAGCACAGAACACCTCCCAAGAGGAGCCACATACATACCACAGTTGAGCACAAAACACCTCCCCAGAGGAGCCACATACATACCACAGTGCAGCACAGAACACCTCCCCAGAGGAGCCACATACATACCACAGTTGAGCACAAAACACCTCCGCAGAGGAGCCACATACTCTAATACAGCACAAAACCCCTCCCCAGAGGAGCCACATACTCTAATACAGCACAAAACCCCTCCCCAGAGGAGCCACATATCCCAATACAGCATAAAACACCACAAACAGGAGGAGGTATAGCCCAAAACCCCTCACCAGAGGAGCCACATACATACCACAGTGCAGCACAGAACACCTCCCCAGAGGAGCCACATACATACCACAGTGCAGCCCAGAACACCACAAACAGGAGGAGGTACAGCCCAAAACCCCTCCCCAGAGGAGCCACATACTTACCACAGTGCAGCACAAAACCCCTCCCCAGAGGAGCCACATACATATCACAGTTGAGCACAAAACACCTCCCCAGAGGAGCCACATACATACCACAGGGCAGCACAGAACACCTCCCCAGAGGAGCCACATATATACCACAGTGCAGCACAAAACACCTCCCCAGAGGAGCCACATACATACCACAGTTCAGCACAAAACACCTCCCCAGAGGAGCCACATACATACCACAGTGCAGCACAAAACACCTCCCCAGAGGAGCCATATACATACCACAGTGTAGCACAGAACACCTCCCCAGAGGAGCCACATACATACCACAGTGCAGCACAGAACACCTCCCAAGAGGAGCCACATACATACCACAGTGCAGCACAGAACACCTCCCAAGAGGAGCCATATACATACCACAGTGCAGCACAGAACACCTCCCAAGAGGAGCCACATACATACCACAGTGCAGCACAGAACACCTCCCAAGAGGAGCCACATACATACCACAGTGCAGCACAGAACACCTCCCCAGAGGAGCCACATACATACCACAGTGCAGCACAGAACACCTCCCCAGAGGAGCCACATACATACCACAGTGCAGCACAGAACCTCTCCCCAGAGGAGCCACATACATACCACAGTGCAGCACAGAACCTCTCCCCAGAGGAGCCACATACATACCACAGTGCAGCACAGAACACCTCCCCAGAGGAGCCACATACATACCACAGTGCAGCACAGAACACTTCCCCAGAGGAGCCACATACATACCACAGTGCAGCACAGAACCTCTCCCCAGAGGAGCCACATACATACCACAGTGCAGCACAGAACACCTCCCCAGAGGAGCCACATACATACCACAGTGCAGCACAGAACCTCTCCCCAGAGGAGCCACATACATACCACAGTGCAGCACAGAACCTCTCCCCAGAGGAGCCACATACATACCACAGTGCAGCACAGAACCTCTCCCCAGAGGAGCCACATATATACCACAGTGCAGCACAAAACACCTCCCAAGAGGAGCCACAAACATACCACAGTGCAGCACAAAACACCTCCCCAGAGGAGCCACATATATACCACAGTGCAGCACAGAACACCTCCCCAGAGGAGCCATATACATACCACAGTGTAGCACAGAACACCTCCCCAGAGGAGCCACATACATACCACAGTGCAGCACAGAACCTCTCCCCAGAGGAGCCACATACATACCACAGTGCAGCCCAGAACACCTCCCCAGAGGAGCCACATACATACCACAGTGCAGCACAGAACCCCTCCCCAGAGGAGCCACATACATACCACAGTGCAGCCCAGAACACCTCCCAAGAGGAGCCATATACATACCACAGTGCAGCACAAAACACCTCCCAAGAGGAGCCACAAACATACCACAGTTCAGCACAAAACACCTCCCCAGAGGAGCCAAAGACATCTCTATATCGCCGAGCAGCGACACTCTATGAAGGGGCTGTGATCGGTGCCTCTGTGCTGGCTGCTCTCAGGGTTAAGCCTGGCTGTGCTATCGTCTGATCGCTGTGCTGCCTCCTTCCTCCTGCCATTGCGCAAAATGCAATAAGAAGGCACAGCTGCAGTTTGTGACTCCTGTGCCTGCTGCTGCTTCCTGCGTATGTTATCAAAGACCTAGTCCAATAAATGGACGTTCAGGACCATTGGGTGGCAGACGATGCGCTTCCACACCTCAGGGCCTCATTAACCAGTCCATATTGTGATCTGTCTCCCATCCTCTGACAGTTTTCCTCAGCGACCAGGAGGCCATGTCTGTCCTGAAACGTTCCCGGAGAGCAAATTCATTATTTGAGGAGATGAAGAAGGGAAATATGGAACGAGAATGTATGGAGGAGATATGTAACTACGAGGAAGCTCGGGAGATAAAGGAGTCAAATGATGCCACGGTGAGGATATCGGGTTATCGCACATGTGATGATATTATGTATATGCGTCTTATCCTGCGCCGGGGCCCATAATTGTGAGGGTCCGTCCTCCGTCTATACAGGAGACCAGCCACCAACTAATGGGGTTATCTTCTGCTCTTGGCCCCTCGTAAGGATCCTTCGTCTTTCTGGTTGGGTCCTTTTGTATAAAATTAGTGGGTTCTGATGTCATTACATATGTCTTGTGTTCTCCGATCATTGAAGGGGTAGTCCAACACTTATCCAACTGTCCTATCAGTGTGGGACCCCCAATAGATCCCCGGAACTGGACTTGTGTCCACTATGGTCCCCTAGGATGTACGCTCGCATCCAAAGGAGTTCAATGGAGCGGCAGGTGGGACATGATCCATCCAAATCTCCAGCACAGGGTATCGTCAGTGTCATACAGATGAATCTAGCGGCAAGGCTGAACCTGCAGCTCCATTTTTCTCAGTCTTGCAGGGGGTAGAGGGGGTCCTAACAGTTATCATCTATCCAGTGGATACCCCTTCATGGACTTTCCATACAACACTAAAGGTAGTTGCCTTATGGTATTGATGATGACCTGGAGAAAACCCTTCTTTGAAAGCTCCAATGACAACACTTCCTGTCATCTAACAGCTCAGTGTTATCGTAAGGAGAGTGGTCAACTTACCCCTGCCCCATAGGGACCATGTCAAGCCACCACTAGGGGGCACAGGGACTCAGGTAGGAAAAGAACTCCTGAGCAGTTAGACATAAGCCCACTAGAGGTCGCTAACACAAGAGCAGGGATAGTGATCAGTCAGGATCAATGCCGGGATGTCACGTCTGTACCGAGGGGAAAACAAGCCAAAGTCAGAGAACAGAGCCGAGGTCGGATACCGGGAGAGCAAGTAAGCACAGGGGAGGGAGTGGAGGACACGGAACAGGACCGGAGTCCGGAGGACAGGGAGATGCAAAGGACAGGTCAGGCAAGAGGGACGGCGGTCAGGACGGGCAGGAGAGATGGAGGTAAGGACAGATTGGGGAAACGAAGGTCAGGTCAGGTTAAGCAAGAGGGACGGCGGTCAGGATGGGCAGGAGATACGGAGGCCAGGTCGGGCAAGAGGGACGGCGGTCAGGAGGGGAAGGAGATACGGAGGCCAGGTCGGGCAAGAGGGACGGCGGTCAGGATGGGCAGGAGATACGGAGGCCAGGTCGGGCAAGAGGGACGGCGGTCAGGAGGGGAAGGAGATACGGAGGCCAGGTCGGGCAAGAGGGACGGCGGTCAGGATGGGCAGGAGATACGGAGGTCAGGTCAGGCAAGAGGGACGGCGGTTAGGATGGGCAGGAGAGACGGAGGTAAGGACAGATCAGGGAAACAGAGGTCAGGATGAACAGTACCGGGTAGCAGGACAAGAAACAGAGAACGTCTCAAAAGAACAGCGTACGCAGCAGAGCTGGAAATATTACTGGCGACGTCCCGGAGGCAGCAGCACCATGATATGGCGGTGCGACCCCCGGAAAAATGCCAGAACGAACAGGCCCCTACCGGAGGCAGGATACATGCACCGGCTCACGAACGACCGAGCCATGCATGAATCATGACAGACCATAGTTATTCATTTTGCCATTGACAGTATGCATGGATGACGGGGGGAACGGCAGGAGCAGATCTTGCAGCATCTTTGGCAATGTGTTCTGTATAACTACACATATATATATATATATATACAGTATATACAGTATATATACCAGGTCTTCACAGCGCTGTCTCTTCTATATTTCAGGACGCATTCTGGCGACACTATCAATGTGAGTAGTGAAGAAAGTCATGCCTTATGTGTGTGCGCTTGTGTCCGTGTGTTTGATGATTTCCCCACAGTACAGGGGTCAGCGGGGTCCGACATGAAGCAATGCAGATGAGTATATATGAGCACAGCATGTCCTGGGGGCACAAACATTAACTACAAACAAAAGGTTTTGTGCAGATTTTTGTTGTTTTTGTGCAGTTTTTGTGCTCGGCGCGTCTGTGAATCAAATGTGGAGCGGAAACATGGTAATAATTGATTTATTGATTAACGCACGGAGAATAACAGCTCTGTGTGTCCATCGATTAGGAAACTTATTTAAAGAGTATTTGAAGCAGGTTTTGTTTTTGATTCAAAGTCCACACAAAAAAAACTCCCTACGATCGTGCACTCGCACTTTTTTGACATTTTTTTTTTTGCCCAATATTTTTTTTTCAGCCTTATAAATTCAGTAAAGTTTGGTGCAGAAACTTGCATTAAAGACGTCACGTCACTTTTTCTTCCGTGTCAGAAAAAAAGATTCCATTTGAACAGAAACCACCTAAAATGAATAGGAGATGACTCCTGAGTATATTTCAGGATTTTGGAGCAGAAATGCAATTTTTTCCCACTAAAGAAATCCCTAAGGTCTAGTTTACATAGGTCAGATAGAATGTAGGTTTTTTCCATCCAGATTGTCCAGATAGAATGTGGAATTTCATGGCTATGCCCACAAGAGATATCTCCTCTGTGGATGTTCTGCAGCGTAAAATCCACAAAATCCAGATTATGCAGATTTTGCTGCAGATTTCACTGATTGCATTTCACTTTCTGGATTACAAAGTTTTAAATCTGCAGAGAAAATCCAAAGCAAAAATCGCTGCTAATGTAAGGGCTCAGTTTACTGTGGATTTCCCCCACGGCTTTATGTAAAATCCGCTCCGTGTCCGGCACACGTGATCGCAGTCACTTTACGCTGTGGATCTTCAGCGCAGATGTCACTATTTGCAGTAAATCAGCAGCGTATTCTGTAATCTGAGTGATCTTTGCCCTGAAATGTTTCTTCTTTGAGAATCGCCGGCAGAATCCTAGTTCTACTTTCTAGAAATGTCGCCTCTGGGCTTCAAATAAAATATCTCTTTATGCTCATTTACAGCTTGTCATCCCGAAAAGAAGCCGCCGAGACAAACCCTGGACCTGTGTATGTCAGGTGAGGAGCCGGACGTCTCTTTTTTTATTTTATGTTCACCAGGTGGAGGAGTTAAAAGTAGCAAACCTCAATTTTACATTATTCTGCATTCGCTGAGGCTCATTCAGACTCATCTGTGACAAGTAGCAGTTGTGGGCAATAAGAAAATCACGCCTGAAATCAGATAAAAGAGGGAGAAGTTGGCTCAGTCTTTGCATTGTGTGCCTGTGTGTGCCACACTAAGCACGGAGAACAGAAAGAGGAGAAGAGAACTGTCTGAGAACAAGAGAACCAAAATTGTTGAAAAATATCAACAATCTAAAGGTTAGAAGTCCATCTCCAGAGATCTTGATGTTCCTTTGTCCTCAATGTGCAACATAATCAAGAAGTTTACAACCAATGGTGCTGCAGCTAGTCTCCCTGGATGTGGACGGCATTGAAAAATTCATGAAAGGTTGTAAGTCAGGATAGTCCGGATGGTGGATAAGCCCCAATCAAGCTCCAGAGAAAGTCAACCCGTCCTGTAGCTCAGGGGGAATCCGTGTCAGTGCAAACTATCCGTCCACATCTGAATGAAATGAAATGCTATGGAGGAGACCCAGGAGGACCCCACTATTGACACAGAGATAGAAAAACACTATGGAGGAGACCCAAGAGGACCCCACTGCTGACACAGAGAGAGAAAAAGGCCAAAATGTACAAGAGTAACCAAAATCCTTCTGGGAAAGTGTCTTGTGAACAGATGAGACCAATATAGAGGTTTATTGCAAAGCGCATCATTCCACTGAAAACAGAAAGAGGCCTACAAAGTAAATATCACAGCACCTACAGTCACATATGGTGGAGGTCAGAGATGTTTGGGTTGTTTTCCTGCCTCTGGCACTGGGGGCCTTGACTGTGTGCAAGACATCATGAAATCTGAAGATACCAGAGGATTCTGGGTGGCAATGCAGAGCCCAGTGTCAGAAAGCCGAGTATAGTCCTAGGTCAGGGGTCTCCAGCAGGACAATGACCCCAAACATACTGCAGGCTGTCTCTCTTCTGCAGGCTGTCTCTCCTCTGCACGCTGTCTGTCCTCTGCACGCTGTCTGTCCTCTGCAGGCTGTCTCTCCACTATTGTACGCCTCTCTTCTGCAGGCTGTCTCTCCACTAAAGGACGCCTCTCTTCTGCAGGCTGTCTCTCCACTATAGGATGCCTCTCTTCTGCAGGCTGTCTCTCCACTATAGGACGCCTCTCTTCTGCAGGCTGTCTCTCCACTAAAGGACGCCTCTCTTCTGCAGGCTGTCTCTCCTCTATAGGACGCCTATCTTCTGCAGGCTGTCTCTCCTCTATAGGACGCCTCTCCTCTGCAGGCTGTCTCTCCACTATAGGACGCCTCTCTTCTGCAGGCTGTCTCTCCACTATAGGACGCCTCTCTTCTGCAGGTTGTCTCTCCACTATAGGACGCCTCTCTTCTGCAGACTGTCTCTCCACTATAGGACGCCTCTCTTCTGCAGGCTGTCTCTCCACTATAGGACGCCTCTCTTCTGCAGGCTGTCTCTCTACTATAGGACGCCTCTCCTCTGCAGGTTGTCTCTCCACTATAGGACGCCTCTCTTCTGCAGGCTGTCTCTCCTCTATAGGACGCCTCTCTTCTGCAGGCTGTCTCTCCACTATAGGACGCCTCTCTTCTGCAGGCTGTCTCTCCTCTATAGGACGCCTCTCTTCTGCAGGCTGTCTCTCCACTATAGGACACCTCTCTTCTGCAGGCTGTCTCTCTACTATAGGATGCCTCTCTTCTGCAGGCTGTCTCTCCACTATAGGACACCTCTCTTCTGCAGGCTGTCTCTCCACTATAGGACACCTCTCTTCTGCAGGCTGTCTCTCCACTATAGGACGCCTCTCTTCTGCAGGCTGTCTCTCCTCTATAGGACGCCTATCTTCTGCAGGCTGTCTCTCCACTATAGGACGCCTCTCTTCTGCAGGCTGTCTCTCCACTATAGGACGCCTCTCTTCTGCAGGCTGTCTCTCCACTATAGGACACCTCTCTTCTGCAGGCTGTCTCTCCTCTATAGGACGCCTCTCTTCTGCAGGCTGTCTCTCCACTATAGGACGCCTCTCTTCTGCAGGCTGTCTCTCCACTATAGGACGCCTATCTTCTGCAGGCTGTCTCTCCACTATAGGACACCTCTCTTCTGCAGGCTGTCTCTCCACTATAGGACGCCTCTCTTCTGCAGGCTGTCTCTCCACTATAGGACGCCTCTCTTCTGCAGGCTGTCTCTCCTCTATAGGACGCCTCTCTTCTGCAAGCTGTCTCTCCACTATAGGACGCCTATCTTCTGCAGGCTGTCTCTCCACTATAGGACACCTCTCTTCTGCAGGCTGTCTCTCCACTATAGGACGCCTCTCTTCTGCAGGCTGTCTCTCCACTATAGGACGCCTCTCTTCTGCAGACTGTCTCTCCTCTATAGGACGCCTCTCTTCTGCAGGCTGTCTCTCCACTATAGGACGCCTCTCCTCTGCAGGCTGTCTCTCTACTATAGGACGACTCTCTTCTGCAGGTTGTCTCTCCTCTATAGGACACCTCTCTTCTGCAGGTTGTCTCTCCTCTATAGGACACCTCTCTTCTGCAGGCTGTCTCTCCACTATAGGACGCCTCTCTTCTGCAGGCTGTCTCTCCACTATAGGACGCCTCTCCTCTGCAGACTGTCTCTCCACTATAGGACGCCTCTCTTCTGCAGGTTGTCTCTCCACTATAGGACGCCTCTCTTCTGCAGGCTGTCTCTCCACTAAAGATGCCTCTCTTCTGCAGGTTGTCTCTCCACTATAGGACGCCTCTCTTCTGCAGGCTGTCTCTCTACTATAGGACGCCTCTCCTCTGCAGGCTGTCTCTCTACTATAGGACGCCTCTCCTCTGCAGGCTGTCTCTCCACTATAGGACGCCTCTCTTCTGCAGGCTGTCTCTCCACTATAGGACGCCTATCTTCTGCAGGCTGTCTCTCCACTATAGGACGCCTCTCTTCTGCAGGCTGTCTCTCCACTATAGGATGCCTCTCTTCTGCAGGCTGTCTCTCCACTATAGGACACCTCTCTTCTGCAGGCTGTCTCTCCACTATAGGACGCCTCTCCTCTGCAGGCTGTCTCTCTACTATAGGAGGACTGTCTTCTGCAGGTTGTCTCTCCTCTATAGGATGCCTCTCTTCTGCAGGCTGTCTCTCCACTATAGGACGCCTCTCTTCTGCAGGCTGTCTCTCCACTATAGGACGCCTCTCTTCTGCAGGCTGTCTCTCTACTATAGGATACCTCTCTTCTGCAGGCTGTCTCTCTACTATAGGATGCCTCTCTTCTGCAGGCTGTCTCTCCACTATAGGACGCCTCTCTTCTGCAGGTTGTCTCTCCACTATAGGACGCCTCTCTTCTGCAGGCTGTCTCTCCACTATAGGACGCCTCTCTTCTGCAGGCTGTCTCTCCACTATAGGACGCCTCTCTTCTGCAGGCTGTCTCTCCACTATAGGACGCCTCTCTTCTGCAGGCTGTCTCTCTACTATAGGATACCTCTCTTCTGCAGGCTGTCTCTCTACTATAGGATGCCTCTCTTCTGCAGGCTGTCTCTCCACTATAGGACGCCTATCTTCTGCAGGCTGTCTCTCCTCTATAGGACACCTCTCTTCTGCAGGCTGTCTCTCCACTATAGGACGCTTCTCTTCTGCAGGCTGTCTCTCCACTATAGGACGCCTCTCTTCTGCAGGCTGTCTCTCCTCTATAGGACGCCTCTCTTCTGCAGGCTGTCTCTCCTCTATAGGACGCCTCTCTTCTGCAGGCTGTCTCTCCTCTATAGGACGCCTATCTTCTGCAGGCTGTCTCTCCTCTATAGGACGCCTCTCTTCTGCAGGCTGTCTCTCCACTATAGGACACCTCTCTTCTGCAGGCTGTCTCTCCACTATAGGACACCTCTCTTCTGCAGGCTGTCTCTCCTCTATAGGACGCCTCTCTTCTGCAGGCTGTCTCTCCACTATAGGACGCCTATCTTCTGCAGGCTGTCTCTCCTCTATAGGACACCTCTCTTCTGCAGGCTGTCTCTCCACTATAGGACGCTTCTCTTCTGCAGGCTGTCTCTCCACTATAGGACGCCTCTCTTCTGCAGGCTGTCTCTCCTCTATAGGACGCCTCTCTTCTGCAGGCTGTCTCTCCTCTATAGGACACCTCTCTTCTGCAGGCTGTCTCTCCTCTATAGGACGCCTATCTTCTGCAGGCTGTCTCTCCTCTATAGGACGCCTCTCTTCTGCAGGCTGTCTCTCCACTATAGGACACCTCTCTTCTGCAGGCTGTCTCTCCACTATAGGACACCTCTCTTCTGCAGGCTGTCTCTCCTCTATAGGACGCCTCTCTTCTGCAGGCTGTCTCTCCACTATAGGACGCCTCTCTTCTGCAGGCTGTTTCTCCTGAGCGCTCTATTTCTCCTCCGCAGACTGTCTCTTCTCCGCAGGGCTCGTTGCACATGGCTATAAGTATTAGTGATAATGGTAGGCATCACGCAGATATCCGCACACTGGTGATATCTCAATACATAACCTCGGTCTATTCCTGATTGCAGGTAACTGTGCAGACGGCATCGGTCAGAATTATTTAGGAACCATCAGCGTCACCAGGTCGGGGCGAGAATGTCAGTACTGGGCCAGCCACTTTCCTCATAGGACGAAGTAAGAGGCTCGCATTACTTGTAAATTGTCTCATGCGACGGACATACAATCAATAAAGAGACTAATGTTGTGACCTATCTTTATTTGGCCCATGATGCACGGACTGGCCGGGGGTCTCCTGACCTGTCTGTACTTGGACCGTGATGCACGGACTGGCCGGGGGTCTCCTGACCTGTCTGTACTTGGACCATAATGCACGGACTGGCCGGGGGTCTCCTGACCTGTCTGTACTTGGCCTGGGATGCCCGGACTGGCCGGGGGTCTCCTGACCTGTCTGTACTTAGACCGTGATGCACGGACTGGCCGGGGGTCTCCTGACCTGTCTGTACTTCGGCTGTGATGCACGGACTGGCCGGGGGTCTCCTGACCTGTCTGTACTTGGACCGTGATGCCCGGACTGGCCGGGGCTCTCCTGACCTGTCTGTACTTAGACCGTGATGCACGGATTGGCCGGGAGTCTCCTGACCTGTCTGTACTTAGACCGTGATGCACGGACTGGCCGGGGGTCTCCTGACCTGTCTGTACTTCGGCTGTGATGCACGGACTGGCCAGAGGTCTCCTGACCTGTCTGTACTTGGACTGTGATGCCCGGACTGGCCGGGGGTCTCCTGACCTGTCTGTACTTCGGCTGTGATGCACGGACTGGCCGGGGGTCTCCTGACCTGTCTGTACTTGGGCTGTGATGCACGGACTGGCCGGGGGTCTCCTGACCTGTCTGTACTTGGACCGTGATGCCCGGACTGGCCGGGGGTCTCCTGACCTGTCTGTATTTGGACCGTGATGCACGGACTGGCCGGGGGTCTCCTGACCTATCTGTACTTGGACTGGGATGCCCGGACTGGCCGGGGGTCTCCTGACCTGTCTGTACTTCGGCTGTGATGCATGGACTGGGCGGGGGTCTCCTGACCTGTCTGTACTTCGGCTGTGATGCATGGACTGGCCGGGGGTCTCCTGACCTGTCTGTATTTGGACCGTGATGCACGGACTGGCCGGGGGTCTCCTGACCTGTCTGTAGTTCGGCTGTGATGCACGGACTGGCCGGGGGTCTCCTGACCTGTCTGTACTTCGGCTGTGATGCATGGACTGGCCGGGGGTCTCCTGACCTGTCTGTACTTCGGCTGTGATGTACGGACTGGCCGGGGGTCTCCTGACCTGTCTGTACTTCGGCTGTGATGCATGGACTGGTCGGGGTCTTCTGACCTGTCTGTACTTCGGCTGTGATGCATGGACTGGCCGGGGGTCTCCTGACCTGTCTGTACTTCGGCTGTGATGCATGGACTGGCCGGGGGTCTCCTGACCTGTCTGTATTTGGACCGTGATGCACGGACTGGCCGGGGGTCTCCTGACCTGTCTGTACTTCGGCTGTGATGCACGGACTGGCCGGGGGTCTCCTGACCTGTCTGTACTTCGGCTGTGATGCATGGACTGGCCGGGGATCTCCTGACCTGTCTGTACTTCGGCTGTGATGCATGGACTGGTCGGGGGTCTCCTGACCTGTCTGTACTTCGGCTGTGATGCATGGACTGGCCGGGGGTCTCCTGACCTGTCTGTACTTCGGCTGTGATGCATGGACTGGCCGGGGGTCTCCTGACCTGTCTGTACTTTGGCTGTGATGCATAGACTGGCCGGGGGTCTCCTGACCTGTCTGTACTTTGGCTGTGATGCATGGACTGGCCGGGGGTCTCCTGACCTGTCTGTACTTCGGCTGTGATGCATGGTCTGGCCGGGGGTCTCCTGACCTGTCTGTACTTTGGCTGTGATGCATGGACTGGCCGGGGGTCTCCTGACCTGTCTGTACTTCGGCTGTGATGCATGGACTGGCCGGGGGTCTCCTGACCTGTCTGTACTTCGGCTGTGATGCATGGACTGGCCGGGGGTCTCCTGACCTGTCTGTACTTCGGCTGTGATGCATGGACTGGTCGGGGGTCTCCTGACCTGTCTGTACTTCGGCTGTGATGCATGGACTGGCCGGGGGTCTCCTGACCTGTCTGTACTTCGGCTGTGATGCACGGACTGGCCGGGGGTCTCCTGACCTGTCTGTATTTGGACCGTGATGCACGGACTGGCCGGGGGTCTCCTGACCTGTCTGTACTTCGGCTGTGATGCATGGACTGGCCGGGGGTCTCCTGACCTGTCTGTACTTCGGCTGTGATGCATGGACTGGCTGAGGGTCTTCTGATATGAACTCAGCAGCCTCCTAGGCACAAATGAAATTACCAAGTTTGGATCTAGATCCCGGGGGCCGGTCCGTGCATCGTGGTCCAAATGCTGACAACAAAACACGACAGTGTGACACCGGCGTTATGTTCAGTCCGGGAGTGCGGGGGGAGGGTGGGCCGAAGCCTCTTTTATGCCGACAGAATGACCCTAAATATGAGCTGATAATATTGTAACTTCTCTGTTCATCAGGGTAAACCCGACCACCCACCCGCACTACAACCTGACGGAGAACCACTGCCGAAACCCGGATGAGAACGCCATGGGGCCCTGGTGCTACACGAAGGATCCCGAAAAACCCAGAGAGGAATGTTCAGTGCCCCTATGTGGTAAGTGGAGGTCTGTCCACGAGGGCCGGAGACACAGCAGCAACTTCTACAAAATATTTTCTTTTTGTAAATGACATTAGTAGCATTGTGCACGAGAGAAAAGCACAGCGTGAACCGAGCGCCGCCGCGTATTTCACATATTGGTCATGTAAAGTTTTACTGCAAATTTTACCTTTCCAATATGGAAGTCCTCATCGAAAACCGCACCGTATACATACAACATGAAAGTCATCCAAGTCCACCTATATGCTTTTGTATCACCCACAGACATATCTACAGGTGGTGCAGAGGTACCAGTCACCCCCCGAGCTCCGATGACTGGAGGGGGTCCATATACCTGTGATAATAAACACTATGAGCAGTATGAATAGAAGGGTAGTCAGACAAGCCGGGATCATAAGCCAGGAGGTAACGTAAAAGATTGAGGGAGCAGAAGAAAACGTGGTCAGGAAGAGATCCGAGGTCAGAAGCCGGGAGGTAACATATAAGGTTCAGAGAGCAGACAGAGACGTGGTCAGAAGCCAACAGGTAACGTATATGCTTCAGGGAGCAGACAGAAAAGTGGTCAGGAATAGATCTGATGTCAGAAGTCGCGAAGTAACGTATAAGGTTCAGGGAGCAGAGACGTGGTCAGGAAGAGGTCCGAGGTCAGAAGCCAGGAGGTAACATATAAGGTTCAGGGAGCAGACAGAAACGTGGTCAGGAAGAGGTCCGAGGTCCGAAGCCGGGAGGTAAAGTATAAGGTTCAGGGAGCAGACAGAGATGTGGTAAGGAAGAAGCCAAGATCAGAACACTTCCACCAGACAGGAGCCAAGAGCACACTGAGCAAACAGGAAGTACGACTGGCGAAGTTCAGACAGAGCAAGCCCAGTAAAGAAACAGAGCAATCACCAGGAACGAGGCACATCTGTGAAGGCACCTCCCAAAACCAGCGTGGACCCTAGTGCTGAAAGACAACCAGTCAGCAAGTGCACAAGACACATAGCAGAGCATTTTCAAACGCAAAATGTTCTGCACAGCGGAGCCATGACAAAAGCATTCCAAATGCAAAAAGCTCCGCACAGCAGAACAGTGACAAAACCCCTCCAACAATGGCCCGTGGTACCTGAGTGCTGGCACGGCACAGGCAATCCACCATCTTACTGTAAACACCTATGGCAGAGTCTGCGGCTCTCCTGGGGTCGTAACACTACAACTCCCAGCATTCCAGACCGCTGCAGATTGCAGACTTCTCCCTGACAGTCGTGTATTCCTGGTTATTGTTCCTATAGGTAAGAATGGCTTCACAGTGGAAACAATTGTGAAAGAAGTGTCCAAAACTTCCCCGAAAGAGGAGGCCCCCTGCGTGACGAACCACGGCTTAGAGTACGAGGGCACCCTGGCGGTCACCGTGTCCGGACTGCCGTGTCTGCCCTGGAACTCGCCATTGGTGGAAACGCACAGCCGCAAAGAGTTCAAGAAAGACGTGGTCCTGAAAGAGAATTACTGCAGAAACCCGGACGATGATGACGAGGGCGTGTGGTGCTACGTGTCCCACCCCAACAAGACCTTCGAGTACTGCACCCTCAACTACTGTGGTAAGTGACCCCCACTTGTGTCTCCCCGCTGCCCCCATCGCCCCCTCTAATATATAATGCATAGTCCCCATTCCCCCTCCTCTAAATGGACCCCAGGACAAACACCCACTCCGCCAGCCCATTGTTCCAGCTGGGTGCAGTACCTCACATTTCCTTCGGGGGCGCGTGTACAAAATTAAAAAATGTACAATACAGAAAATATATATTAAAAATCATAATAAATGCTAAATAAAAAAATGCTCACAAATCATAAGCCAAGCCCCGGCCTCAATGCAGTGATTATCAACTTCTAATGTATAATGAGAAGTGACAAAGGGAAAAGGAAAAAGTATTGAACACGTCACCAATAAATATATCACTAAAGCTGCTATTGACATGAATTTCTCACCAGATGTCAGTAACAACTCATCCAATCTACACAGACAAAAACATCAAACCATAGATGTCCATAAATTATGTGTAATAATGAGAAATTACACAGGTAAAAAGTATTGAACACGTTACTGAAATGTATATAATACTTGGCACATTCTCCTTTGTTGGTGATGAAGCTTCCAGACGCCTCCTCTATGGAGACACTAGTCGCCTGCATTGCTCAGGTGGATTTTGGCCCATTCTTCCGCACACACTCCTCACATCCTGTATGGAGACACTAGTCGCCTGCATTGCTCAGGTGGATTTTGGCCCATTCATCCGCACACACTCCTCACATCCTGTATGGAGACACTAGTCGCCTGCATTGCTCAGGTGGATTTTGGCCCACTCTTCCGCACACACTCCTCACATCCTGTATGGAGACACTGGTCACCTGCATTGCTCAGGTGGATTTTGGTCCATTCGTCCGCACGCACTCCTCACATCCTGTATGGAGACACTAGTCGCCTGCATTGCTCAGGTGGATTTTGGACCATTCTTCCGCACACACACTCACATCCTGTATGGAGACTCTAGTCACCTGCATTGCTCAGGTGGATTTTGGCCCATTCTTCCACACACACTCCTCACATCCTGTATGGAGACACTAGTCACCTGCATTGCTCAGGTGGATTTTGGTCCATTCTTCTGCACACACTCCTCACATCCTGTATGGAGACACTAGTCACCTGCATTGCTCAAGTGGATTTTGGACCATTCTTCCACACACACTCCTCACATCCTGTATGGAAACACTAGTCGCCTGCATTGCTCAGGTGGATTTTGGACCATTCTTCCGCACACACTCCTCTCATCCTGTATGGAGACACTAGTCACCTGCATTGCTCAGGTGGATTTTGGTCCATTCTTCCGCACACACTCCTCACATCCTGTATGGAGACACTAGTCGCCTGCATTGCTCAGGTGGATTTTGGTCCATTCTTCCGCACACACTCCTCACATCCTGTATGGAGACACTAGTCGCCTGCATTGCTCAGGTGGATTTTGGCCCATTCTTCCGCACACACTCCTCATATCCTGTATGGAGACACTAGTCGCCTGCATTGCTCAGGTGGATTTTGGTCCATTCTTCTGCACACACTCCTCACATCCTGTATGGAGACACTAGTCGTCTGCATTGCTCAGGTGGATTTTGGACCATTCTTCCACACACACTCCTCACATCCTGTATGGAGACACTAGTCGCCTGCATTGCTCAGGTGGATTTTGGACCATTCTTCCACACACACTCCTCACATCCTGTATGAAGACACTAGTCGCCTGCATTGCTCAGGTGGATTTTGGCCATTCTTCCGCACACACTCCTCACATCCTGTATGGAGACACTAGTCACCTGCATTGCTCAGGTGGATTTTGGCCCATTCTTACACACACACTCCTCACATCCTGTATGGAGACACTAGTCGCCTGCATTGCTCAGGTGGATTTTGGTCCATTCTTCTGCACACACTCCTCACATCCTGTATGGAGACACTAGTCACCTGCATTGCTCAGGTGGATTTTGGACCATTCTTCCACACACACTCCTCACATCCTGTATGGAGACACTAGTCACCTGCATTGCTCAGGTGGATTTTGGTCCATTCTTCTGCACACACTCCTCACATCCTGTATGGAGACACTAGTCGCCTGCATTGCTCAGGTGGATTTTGGACCATTCTTCCACACACATTCCTCACATCCTGTATGGAGACACTAGTCGCCTGCATTGCTCAGGTGGATTTTGGACCATTCTTCCACACACACTCCTCACATCCTGTATGGAGACACTAGTCGCCTGCATTGCTCAGGTGGATTTTGGTCCATTCTTCTGCACACACTCCTCACATCCTGTATGGAGACACTAGTCGCCTGCATTGCTCAGGTGGATTTTGGCCCATTCTTCCGCACACACACTCCTTACATCCTGTATGGAGACACTAGTCGCCTGCATTGCTCAGGTGGATTTTGTTCCTTTCTTCTGCACACACTCCTCACATCCTGTATGGAGACACTAGTCGCCTGCATTGCTCAGGTGGATTTTGGACCATTCTTCCACACACACTCCTCACATCCTGTATGGAGACACTAGTCGTCTGCATTGCTCAGGTGGATTTTGGTCCATTCTTCCACACACACTCCTCACATCCTGTATGGAGACACTAGTCGTCTGCATTGCTCAGGTGGATTTTGGACCATTCTTCCACACACACTCATCACATCCTGTATGGAGACACTAGTGACCTGCATTGCTCAGGTGGATTTTGGCCCATTCTTCCGCACACACTCCTCACATCCTGTATGGAGACACTAGTCGCCTGCATTGCTCAGGTGGATTTTGGACCATTCTTCCACACACATTCCTCACATCCTGTATGGAGACACTAGTCGCCTGCATTGCTCAGGTGGATTTTGGACCATTCTTCCACACACACTCCTCACATCCTGTATGGAGACACTAGTCGTCTGCATTGCTCAGGTGGATTTTGGTCCATTCTTCTGCACACACTCCTCACATCCTGTATGGAGACACTAGTCGCCTGCATTGCTCAGGTGGATTTTGGACCATTCTTCCACACACACTCCTCACATCCTGTATGGAGACACTAGTCGTCTGCATTGCTCAGGTGGATTTTGGCCCATTATTCCGCACACACTCCTCACATCCTGTATGGAGACACTAGTCACCTGCATTGCTCAGGTGGATTTTGGACCATTCTTCCACACACACTCCTCACATCCTGTATGGAGACACTAGTCGCCTGCATTGCTCAGGTGGATTTTGGACCATTCTTCCACACACACTCCTCACATCCTGTATGGAGACACTAGTCACCTGCATTGCTCAGGTGGATTTTGGACCATTCTTCCACACACACTCCTCACATCCTGTATGGAGACACTAGTCGCCTGCATTGCTCAGGTGGATTTGGTCCATTCTTCCACACACTCCTCACATCCTGTATGGAGACACTAGTCGCCTGCATTGCTCAGGTGGATTTTGGACCATTCTTCCACACACACTCCTCACATCCTGTATGGAGACACTAGTCACCTGCATTGCTCAGGTGGATTTTGGCCCATTCTTCCACACACACTCCTCACATCCTGTATGGAGACACAAGTCACCTGCATTGCTCAGGTGGATTTTGGCCCATTCCTCCGCACACACACTCCTCACATCCTGTATGGAGACACTAGTCACCTGCATTGCTCAGGTGGATTTTGGCCCATTCCTCCGCACACACACTCCTCACATCCTGTATGGAGACACTAGTCGCCTGCACTGCTCAGGTGGATTCTGGCCCATTCTTCCACACACACTCCTTACATCCTGTATGGAGACACTAGTCGCCTGCATTGCTCAGGTGGATTCTGGCCCATTCTTCCACACACACTCCTTACATCCTGTATGGAGACACTAGTCGCCTGCATTGCTCAGGTGGATTTTGGTCCATTCTTCCGCACACCCCTCACATCCTGTATGGAGACACTAGTCGCCTGCAGTGCTCAGGTGGATTTTGGTCCATTCTTCCGCACACACTCCTCACATCCTGTATGGAGACACTAGTCGCCTGCATTGCTCAGGTGGATTTTGGCCCATTCTTCCGCACACACTCCTCACATCCTGTATGGAGACACTAGTCACCTGCATTGCTCAGGTGGATTTTGGCCCATTCTTCCGCACACACTCCTCACATCCTGTATGGAGACACTAGTCGCCTGCACTGCTCAGGTGGATTCTGGCCCATTCTTCCACACACACTCCTTACATCCTGTATGGAGACACTAGTCGCCTGCATTGCTCAGGTGGATTTTGGGCCATTCTTCCGCACACACTCCTCACATCTTGTATGGAGACACTAGTCGCCTGCATTGCTCAGGTGGATTTTGGCCCATTCTTCCACATACACTCCTCACATCCTGTATGGAGACACTAGTCACCTGCATTGCTCAGGTGGATTTTGGCCCATTCCTCCGCACACACTCCTCACATCCTGTATGGAGACACTAGTCACCTGCATTGCTCAGGTGGATTTTGGACCATTCTTCCACACACACTCCTCACATCCTGTATGGAGACACTAGTCGCCTGCATTGCTCAGGTGGATTTTGGCCCATTCTTCCGCACACACTCCTCATATCCTGTATGGAGACACTAGTCGCCTGCATTGCTCAGGTGGATTTTGGCCCATTCTTCCGCACACACTCCTCATATCCTGTATGGAGACACTAGTCACCTGCATTGCTCAGGTGGATTTTGGACCATTCTTCCACACATACTCCTCACATCCTGTATGGAGACACTAGTCACCTGCATTGCTCAGGTGGATTTTGGACCATTCTTCCACACACACTCCTCACATCCTGTATGGAGACACTAGTCGCCTGCATTGCTCAGGTGGATTTTGGACCATTCTGCCACACACACTCCTCACATCCTGTATGGAGACACTAGTCGCCTGCATTGCTCAGGTGGATTTTGGACCATTCTTCCGCACACACTCCTCACATCCTGTATGGAGACACTAGCCGCCTGCATTGCTCAGGTGGATTTTGGCCCATTCTTACACACACACTCCTCACATCCTGTATGGAGACACTAGTCGCCTGCATTGCTCAGGTGGATTTTGGCCCATTCTTCCGCACACACTCCTCATATCATGTATGGAGACACTAGTCGCCTGCATTGCTCAGGTGGATTCTGGCCCATTCTTCCACACACACTCCTCACATCCTGTATGGAGACACTAGTCGCCTGCATTGCTCAGGTGGATTTTGTTCCATTCTTCCGCACACACTCCTCACATCCTGTATGGAGACACTAGTTACCTGCATTGCTCAGGTGGATTTTGTTCCATTCTTCCGCACACACTCCTCACATCCTGTATGGAGACACTAGTCGCCTGCATTGCTCAGGTGGATTTTGGCCCATTCTTACACACACACTCCTCACATCCTGTATGGAGACACTAGTCACCTGCATTGCTCAGGTGGATTTTGGCCCATTCTTCCGCACACACTCCTCACATCCTGTATGGAGACACTAGTCGCCTGCATTGCTCAGGTGGATTTTGGACCATTCTTCCGCACACACTCCTCACATCCTGTATGGAGACACTAGTCGCCTGCATTGCTCAGGTGGATTTTGGACCATTCTTCCGCACACACTCCTCACATCCTGTATGGAGACACTAGTCACCTGCATTGCTCAGGTGGATTTTGGCCCATTCTTCCGCACACACGCCTCACATCTTGTATGGAGACACTAGTCGCCTGCATTGCTCAGGTGGATTTTGGCCCATTCTTCCGCACACACTCCTTACATCCTGTATGGAGACACTAGTCACCTGCATTGCTCAGGTGGATTTTGGCCCATTCTTCCGCACACACTCCTCACATCCTGTATGGAGACACTAGTCGCCTGCATTGCTCAGGTGGATTTTGGACCATTCTTCCACACACACTCCTCACATCCTGTATGGAGACACTAGTCGCTTGCATTGCTCAGGTGGAGTTTGGCCCATTCTTCCACACACACTCCTCACATCCTGTATGGAGACACAAGTCACCTGCATTGCTCAGGTGGATTTTGGCCCATTCCTCCGCACACACACTCCTCACATCCTGTATGGAGACACTAGTCACCTGCATTGCTCAGGTGGATTTTGGCCCATTCCTCCGCACACACACTCCTCACATCCTGTATGGAGACACTAGTCACCTGCATTGCTCAGGTGGATTTTGGCCCATTCTTCCGCACACACTCCTCACATCCTGTATGGAGACACTAGTCGCCTGCACTGCTCAGGTGGATTCTGGCCCATTCTTCCACACACACTCCTTACATCCTGTATGGAGACACTAGTCGCCTGCATTGCTCAGGTGGATTTTGGGCCATTCTTCCGCACACACTCCTCACATCTTGTATGGAGACACTAGTCGCCTGCATTGCTCAGGTGGATTTTGGCCCATTCTTCCACATACACTCCTCACATCCTGTATGGAGACACTAGTCACCTGCATTGCTCAGGTGGATTTTGGCCCATTCCTCCGCACACACTCCTCACATCCTGTATGGAGACACTAGTCACCTGCATTGCTCAGGTGGATTTTGGCCCATTCTTCCACACACACTCCTCACATCCTGTATGGAGACACTAGTCACCTGCATTGCTCAGGTGGATTTTGGCCCATTCTTCTGCACACACTCCTCACATCCTGTATGGAGACACTAGTCGCCTGCATTGCTCAGGTGGATTTTGGACCATTCTTCCACACACACTCCTCACATCCTGTATGGAGACACTAGTCGCCTACATTGCTCAGGTGGATTTTGGACAATTCTTCCACACACACTCCTCACATCCTGTATGGAGACACTAGTCGCCTGCATTGCTCAGGTGGATTTTGGACCATTCTTCCACACATACTCCTCACATCCTGTATGGAGACACTAGTCCCTGCATTGCTCAGGTGGATTTTGGACCATTCTTCCGCACACACTCCTCACATCCTGTATGGAGACACTAGTCCCTGCATTGCTCAGGTGGATTTTGGACCATTCTTCCGCACACACTCCTCACATCCTGTATGGAGACACTAGTCCCTGCATTGCTCAGGTGGATTTTGGACCATTCTTCCGCACACACTCCTCACATCCTGTATGGAGACACTAGTCCCTGCATTGCTCAGGTGGATTTTGGACCATTCTTCCACACATACTCCTCACATCCTGTATGGAGACACTAGTCGCCTGCATTGCTCAGGTGGATTTTGGACCATTCTTCCACACATACTCCTCACATCCTGTATGGAGACACTAGTCCCTGCATTGCTCAGGTGGATTTTGGACCATTCTTCCGCACACACTCCTCACATCCTGTATGGAGACACTAGTCCCTGCATTGCTCAGGTGGATTTTGGACCATTCTTCCACACACACTCCTCACATCCTGCAGTTCCCGACTCCTTCTATGATCTCTGAACTTTTTTAGTTCCTTTCATACATTTTCTATCAGATTCCGCTCCGGTGATAGACTCGGCCATTCTAGCAGGCTTATTTTCTTTTTCTCTAAATCCAGTTGGTAGTTTCCTTGGCTGTGTGTTTGGGATCATTGTCTGTTGAAATGTCCACCCTTGTTTTACCTTCTTCCTCCTGGTAGATGGCAGCAGATTTTTATCAGGAATGTCTTCGTACATTTGTCCATTCATCCTTTCTTCAATTATATGAAGTTTGCTGAACAACAGACGCACACCATGATGATCCCCATTCCACACTTCACTGGTGTTGGTGTTTTTGGGGTGATTTGCCTTTTGCGCTCTAAACATGGTGTGTATTATGGCCTCCAAAGAGCAGTTTTGGTCTCATCTGACCCGACTATATTCTCCCACAATTTCACAAATTTGTCTAAATGTTGTGGAGGAAACTTTAATTGCACCTGGACCTGCTTTTTGTTTAGCAATGGAGTCCTGCGTGGTGAGCGTGCATACAGGAGTGTCCATACAGGTCATTGAAGGGGAGTGCATTACTTATTGTTTTCTATGAAGAAATTGTCTCTGCTAATTCCAGGTTTTTCTGTAGGTCTCCACATGTGTCATTGGCTCTTGGACAACTCTTCAGATAATTATTTTCACTCCTATCTCTGAAATCTTATGGGGAGCACCTGGTCGTGGCCAGTTTATGGTGAAATTATGATTTTTTTTCCACTTCTGGATAATGGCCCCAACAGTGCTCACTGACACCTTCAGTAGTTTGGTTACAGAAGAATTTCTAATGTCAACAGTATATACATCAACAATAAGGTTGTGAAGTTCTTGAGACGGCTCACTTGTTTTACCCACCATGAGATGTTTCTTGTGTGGCACCTTGGTAATGAGGCATCTTTTTATCGGCCATCACTTGAACCAGCTGATATTATTTTCCACTAAGTGGCAGGATTGCTTTCTAATTACTGATAGATTTCAGCTGGTTTCAGGGATTCTCTCTTTTTTCATGTGTTCAATACATTTTCCCTGTCACATTATTACACATAATTGATGGACATCTATGGTTTTATTTCTTTGCCTGTGTGGATTGGATGGGTTGTTACTGACATCTGGTGAGAAATTCATGTTAATAGCTTCTTTAAAAATATATTTTCTTAGAAAATTATTGACGTGTTTAATACTTTTTTACTCGCTGAATATATAATGATAAAAAATATAAAAAAAACAATAACAAAATTATAAAAATAATAATAAAAAGAAATGAAGTAACAAATGTATAAAAGTAGAAAATTGTATATTAAACCCCATAATAAATGCTAAATTAAAAAAAAACAATTCTTGACAATCGCAAGCAAAACTGTCAATGCAGAGATTAGAATTAGCGCATATCATGTATATAATTAAAAACTGTAGCAAAATAGTGAAAAAAAATTTACATTATTTTATTATAATTAAATAGAAAAATTCAATAAAAAAAATGAATTTTTGCTTTTTTTTCATACAAGGTCAGAATGAGAAATAAAAAAACAACACCTACATGATTGAAATAGTCAACTAGTGGCATATTTGTGACCCCCCAAAAACAGCAAAAATCAGTATAATAATGTAGAGAATATGCAAACAAATAAATTGAAGCTATTTTAGCAGATCAAGCAACAAAAAAAGAAATTGGGAGAATGTTCCTGGCCCGAGACGTGCATCGGGGAGGGGGTTAATATTGTATTGGGTTTGTTCTAACTTATTTGCTTCTTTTTCATGTGACTCGTGGATCCGTCTCTGCCTTTCCCGGACTTTGCTTGTATCGTCGGCTGACCCCTGTCGCTGGCAGATAGCCCCCTAGATGAAGAACCTGAAACTAGACAGGCGGGCCGGACAGATTCAGCACAACATCAGACGTTTTTTGATGAGAAGACCTTTGGCCTAGGAGAAGCCGGTGAGGAAAGAACCACACAGGCGATACTGCCGGGCATCTCCACCTTTGCGTGACCCCCCTGGGGTGCCCACCTGTCCCATGCGCTTCACTTTTGATAACTTCTTTTCCAGATGATCCTGGGCTCTTAGAGGGGTCTTATTACTGACCCTAACCTCTCTGTAAATAAGTACACCCCATAATATCTTCATACAGAGAGGCATATTATGGTCTGACACTTCTTTGGGAGAGTCATGACCTGGAAGAGACCGCCAGAGAAATCTTGACTCTGCCCGTGATTACACATACTTAGAAGAGTTGGTAAATCTCTTTGATCCTGCCAACCCCCCATTGATAGCAGTGCAGCCTGTGTCCTGTTTCTTGCTACGTGTATGAGGTAGGGATGTTTGATTATCAAATGGAGTCCTGAGGGTTCAGGGGGTGGGAAACTGGGTGTGAAGAAGAGACCTATAGGGGATGCGGCTTTTTGGAGGGGCATGGCTTGGGGGAGAAATTCACCGAAATGCAAAAAAGTCACTGATCATCACCATGTTATATTTTACCTGCAGTTTGTGGATCGAGGCCGCTCTTTGAACAGAAGAAAATCGCAGATAAGAGTGAAGCGGAGCTGCTGGAGTCCTACATCCAGGGCCGGATCGTGAAGGGAGAGGAGGCCGAACAGGGCAGCTCCCCATGGTAAGTCTTCTGAGACTATACGTAGCTGTTCTTCAAACCAATTATTGCCAAAACCATAGGGCGTACATAAGAGATAATAAAAAAGTTAATAAATTAGATATATAATTCACCCAAAATATGTATGAAAGGGCTATTAAAGTGCAGTAGAGTAAACAATACACAGAAATATAAACTTTATTTAATTTAAAGAAGAATCAAAGAATAAAAAAGCAAAGAAAAAATAATGACACAATGAAAAGCATGAGTCCGGCACAGCAAAACTAAATATGCATAAATACAAGTAATTAATGTCATCCAGCAAAGAAATATATAGCGTTTATCTGGAAATTATACACACCATGCACCGTGGAATTGAGCAAAATGCTACCAAAGTGCCCATATGCAAATCATATGTAGCCTGGGAGGATGTGTGTATCAATATGTTAATCAGATAATGACCACAATAAATGAAGAATGCATAGAAGAGTATCTCCTGACAATGCTGGTGACAAGACCAGGAGGTAATCACCTGTGAATGTACATAATAGTAATGATAAGGGCAATTCCCTGCAGTCATAACAAGACAGCCGCTGTGTCGGCACCAAGTCCCAACGCGCGTTTCGGCAGGGATAGTGGACATGCGAACCCATGCTTTCATTTTGTCATTATTTTTTCCTTGCTTTTTTTATTCTTCGATTGTTCTGTAAATAATAAAGTTCATGTTTTTATTATTTGCGATCGTAGCTTTACTTCACCACATCCTGTCTTCACGCTTATGTTACACCGATGCTCCTGCGTAGTCAGCAAATGTAAGAGGTAGCAATTGTTTACAGAAATCTATATCATCTTGGAAACCGTCAACAAGTAGTTAACAATCTTATGTATTATAGGAATTTAAGGTCTTAAGCTGGTCACTCATTTCTATATTGCAATTGTATCCGTTTAGATGCCGGAGTCGCTATTGACTTTGGCATCTAAGGAGTTAAACTGCAGAGACTGAGGTTTTCACTGAACCGCTGCTGCCAATCTCCAGGGACAGTGTCCCTTAAGATTAGAATGACTTGTATATGACAGCATGAGACCGCTAAGGCCAGTGATTATCTGTAGAGGTCACTTGGATGCCAAGAGAGCCCACCGGAGCGATAGTCGGGGGGATGTAATGGGTGTATAATGGTTATCCTACTTGTTGACAGTTGTCACGGCGATCAATGATGATTGTTTCCAGATGGAATAAAGTTATAACAGCGTGAAGAGAATTGTAGGTGGAGCTCCCGTACTGTTTCGTCTTGCTGATGGTTTCCCTCATCCTCTATGCACTTCATAATCACCATCTTGCTTATTTCTGCTCACAGGCAGGTGATGCTCTTCAAGAGGAGCCCGCAGGAGCTGCTGTGCGGGGCCAGTCTGATCAGCGACCGCTGGGTGCTGACCGCCGCTCACTGCATCTTCTATCCTCCATGGGATAAAAACTTCACCGCTGACGACCTCCTGGTCCGGATTGGAAAACATTTTCGTTCCAAGTAAGATACTTTTCATGAACAGAATATGATAAAACACACAGCCCACATGTAAAACCAGAGTAGTGTGTAGCGATGGTATTTAATGAGAATGATATGGCGGTATTTTTTTTTTAGAAAATTTATAATTTGGGTACTATATGATGGGATGTATATGGCAGTATTATATTGGTACTATAATGGCATCTTAACTGACTACGAATGACTTGTAAAGGCTACATTGCTCGGCCCTTATGGGCACAGACAATGTTATGACCCATAGAAATGCCCTAGAGGTCAAAAGCTATTTTGGAGGATGCCATTATTGTGCCCATCGCGGTTTACTCTTCTTCATCCAGATATGAGAGGACAACAGAGAAGATCCTGCAGCTGGAGAAGATCATCGTCCACCCCAAATACAACTGGAAGGAAAACCTTGACCGAGACATCGCGCTGATGCAGCTGAGGAAGCCCCTGACCTTCACCAGCTACATCCATCCAGTGTGTCTCCCCACCAAGGAGATTGTACAGAAGTAAGGACCTCCGTATCACCTCTGGCCTCGCTCTCCGGCCTCCGTATCCCCCCCCCGGCCCCGCTCTCCGGCCTCCGTATCCCTCCCGGCCCCGCTCTCCGGCCTCCGTCTGGAGTCCCACAATCTGACCTGCTCCACATCAACGCTGTATTCCAGGTTTCTGCAGTCAGGATTCAAAGGTCGGGTTTCTGGATGGGGCAATCTTCAGGAGACCTGGAGCACGGGAGGACCCCAGCTACCTACAGCCCTCCAGCAGATAAACCTGCCCATAGTGGAACAGGAGAAATGCAAGGCCTCCACCAAGATTAAAGTCACCGATAACATGTTCTGTGCCGGTAGGTGGCTTTTCATCTATAAGACAACTACTTTGTACTTGTACCCGATGCACATTTCGTTGATGCATGTTTTAAAAATGATATACTGTAACAATATTAGATAAATCTGCTTCTTTCTCCACTTATGAGCCATTTCACCCAACCCAAGAATACAGCTGCCTATGGACATCTATGTAGATGAAGGGAGCAGTGAGAGCAGGCTGAGAAGTAAACACAGACGGGGCAGCAGCGTTGTACCTTCTCACCACCAAAGCTGAATTTATAGCTACACTTCCGTTTAAAGTCCTCAATGCTGCTTCTTTCTATTATTTTCTCACCCCATAACTGTATTCACAGCTACACTGCTTGTTATTGCTGTATAAACATCTCCATACTGCTGCCTTCTGTCTTGCTCCATAGCTGGATTCACAGCTACATGGCTCAGTAATGCTGTATAATGTCCGCCATGCTGCTGCCTTCTAGTGCTTTATCCCATACCATAGCTGGATTCACAGCTACATGGCTCAGTAATGCTGTATAATGTCCGCCATGCTGCTGCCTTCATGTTTTATCCCATACCATAGCTGGTTTCACAGCTACATGGCTCAGTAATGCTGTATAATGTCCTCCATGCTGCTGCCTTTTATAGTGTTTTATCCCATACCAGTGCTGGACTCACAGCTACATGGCTCAGTGTTGCTGTACAATGCCCTCCATGCTGCTGCCTTTTATAGTGTTTTATCCCATACCAGTGTTGGATTCAAAGCTACATAGCTCAGTAATGCAGTATAATATCCTCCATGCTGCTGCCTTCTATAGTGTTTTATCCCATACCGTGCTGGATTCACAGCTACATGGCTCAGTAATGCTGTACAATGTCCTCCATGCTGCTTCCTTCTAGTGTTTTATCCCATAGTGCTGGATTCACAGCTACATGGCTCAGTAATGCTGTATAATGTCCTCCATGCTGCTGCCTTCTAGTGCTTTATCCCATATCAGTGCTGGATTCACAGCTACATGGCTCAGTAATGCTGTACAATGTCCTCAATGCTGCTGCCTTCTAGTGTTTTATCCCATACCATTGCTGGATTCACAGCTACATGGCTCAGTAATGCTGTATAATGTCCTCCATGCTGCTGCCTTCTAGTGTTTTATCCCATACCATTGCTGGATTCACAGCTACATGGCTCAATAATGCTGTACAATGTCCTCCATGCTGCTGCCTTCAAGTGCTTTATCCCATATCAGTGCTGGATTCACAGCTACATGGCTCAGTATTGCTGTACAATGTCCTCCATGCTGCTGCCTTCATGTTTTATCCCATATCAGTCCTGGATTCACAGCTACATGGCTCAGTAATGATGTACAATGTCCTCAATGCTGCTGCCTTCTAGTGTTTTATCCCATACCATTGCTGGATTCACAGCTACATGGCTCAGTAATGCTGTATAATGTCCTCCATGCTGCTGCCTTCTAGTGCTTTATCCCATATCAGTGCTGGATTCACAGCTACATGGCTCAGTAATGCTGTACAATGTCCTCAATGCTGCTGCCTTCTAGTGTTTTATCCCATACCATTGCTGGATTCACAGCTACATGGCTCAGTAATGCTGTATAATGTCCTCCATGCTGCTGCCTTCTAGTGTTTTATCCCATACCATTGCTGGATTCACAGCTACATGGCTCAATAATGCTGTACAATGTCCTCCATGCTGCTGCCTTCAAGTGCTTTATCCCATATCAGTGCTGGATTCACAGCTACATGGCTCAGTATTGCTGTACAATGTCCTCCATGCTGCTGCCTTCATGTTTTATCCCATATCAGTCCTGGATTCACAGCTACATGGCTCAGTATTGCTGTACAATGTCCTCCATGCTGCTGCCTTCTAGTGTTTTATCCCATAGTGCTGGATTCACAGCTACATGGCTCAGTAATGCTGTACAATGTCCTCCATGCTGCTGCCTTCAAGTGTTTTATCCCATATCAGTGCTGGATTCACAGCTACATAGCTCAGTAATGCTGTACAATGTCCTCCATGCTGCTGCCTTCATGTTTATCCAATACCATTGCTGGATTCACAGCTACATAGCTCAGTACTGCTGTACAATGTCCTCCATGCTGCTGCCTTCATGTTTTATCCCATATCAGTGCTGGATTCACAGCTACATGGCTCAGTAATGCTGTACAATGTCCTCCATGCTGCTGCCTTCTAGTGTTTTATCCCATACCATTGCTGGATTCACAGCTACATGGCTCAGTAATGCTGTACAATGTCCTCCATGCTGCTGCCTTCATGTTTATCCCATACCATTGCTGGATTCACAGCTACATAGCTCAGTACTGCTGTACAATGTCCTCCATGCTGCTGCCTTCATGTTTTATCCCATATCAATGCTGCATTCACAGCTACATGGCTCAGTGCTGCTGTACAATGTCCTCCATGCTGCTGCCTTCTAGTGTTTTATCCCATATCAGTGCTGGATTCACAGCTACATAGCTCAGTAATGCTGTACAATGTCCTCCATGCTGCTGCCTTCTAGTGTTTTATCTCATATCAGTGCTGGATTCACAGCTACATAGCTCAGTAATGCTGTACAATGTCCTCCATGCTGCTGCCTTCATGTTTTATCCCATACCATTGCTGGATTCACAGCTACACTATTCATTACTGCTGTATAATGTCCTCCATGCTGCAGCTGCCTCTGTGCATGTATTAAACAGTGTCAGGGGAGCAGGAATCCCTCGTCTTAGTGTGCTGTGTATAGGAGAATCTTAAATGACGTTTCGTCTTAAAACCTTACCCATTTTTGCAGGTTACAGTCCAGAAGACAGCAAGCGAGGGGACGCCTGTGAAGGAGACAGCGGAGGCCCCTTTGTCGTGAAGGTTGGTTTATCAATGATATTTTCTACCTTCGAGATCTGCAACTAATTCACCTGCACGGGGGAAAGAGAAATAATTTTTAGTCTAGAATGGGTTATATAGGTGGTCAGATGCACCGGTGTCTTTTCTCCCCCCATAATCAGAACATAATGGTCCGATGTCCACTTTCCTTCTAGGATCCGATCAGCAAACGATGGTACCAGATCGGCGTCGTGTCCTGGGGCGAGGGCTGCGACCGCGACGGAAAGTATGGCTTCTACACCCATGTACATCGCTTGCGGAAATGGATTATGAAATGCACAGAGCAGTAACCCCGCTAATATCCCGAATTTTCCAGCATCAGGTTCTCAGCCATTTGGCTTCTGAACCAGCACAACCCACCCAAATTATGTATTTCTGCGCGTCAGTAAAATATTTTTAAACATTTTGTGTCATTACGAGTGTACGTACGTGTTACTATGTGCAAAGCAGAGCGGTCTGCCCCATTTAGGCCAGTCCTGGACTCAAGGACCCTCATCATTTCGAGGCGACAGCCCTTCTAGGACTGAATCAGACATCAGTCCGCGTTCACACCTGCCCGATTACACAAAGCATTATTATATACGCTATATTCAACGAAACCCGTTGTGAGACCGGTCACCACTAATTAATAATCTTAAAAGGGGTTGTCAAGTCTCCAAACTAGCAACTTGCATCCATTATATTAGATAATCCAGAGCCAAGAGCAGCTACAAAGTCCATCACATGAAGGGCACTGCATTGGGTATGGTGTAATACTCGATTTTTCCTCTGGGGGCGCTATAGGGAAATTGGAACACTTACTGCTGATTGGGTAGCCATAGACATCTTGGGATGGAAAGGACTTTCCAAATCGGACCCCATTATTAGGGGCTTTTTCGGAGGACGTATTTGCCGACAGTGCTCATGTGGTCCCCTGCGGCGCGCACTGCATGCATGCAGACATGGAGAACGCTGAGAAAATGGCGACCGGAGCGAGGAGAGGGGGCGGGGCCTACTCTGAGAGCAGGCAAATGAGGTATACAGGGGAGGGAATCTTTCCTCAGTGAGGAGAGTCCGTTCCCTGTGCTGCACAGCCGCTGGGCGGAGCCACACCATCCCTCTGCATGACTGACATGCAGGGGGAGTGAAACCGAAACTAGGCCTCAGGCGAAGCCGGGGCCTAGATTTAAACATGCGGCCAGCGTGCAGGCACCATCGGCGCGGTTCTCCAGTGAAAACTGGAGAACCGGCCGGAAATGTTACCACAATCATATAACACACTCCCCCCAATAAATAAAGTACAAGGGACCCCTGGAAAGACCACTTTCTGTGGTAAAAACGTCTCAATACTTAGCTTTTGAGACGCAGGGCCATGTCCCTGGGGGGGTTAAACGCTCCGTCCGGCAGAATCCTGAACAGGGGATGGTGAAGGAGCGCGGCATGTGAAGGCTCCAGCCTTGTAAAATTAACCTTAACAGCACCGCCGACACAGTGGGGTGAGAAGGGACATGCCGGGAGTCCAGATTGGACCCGCTTTTCTTCCAAATCTTTGAAATCCAAAAAAAAAAAATCAAAAATCAAAAATCAGAGAATGCATGTGTGTGTGACCTCCTGAACACAAAGCATTAAAACTGGCTAGGACTGGCTACCAGGGGGTGTATATGCTAGGAGGGAGGAGCTACACGTTTGAGTGTAGTACTTTGTGTGTCCTCCGGAGGCAGAAGCTATACACCCATGGTCTGGGTCTCCCATAAGGAACGATGAAGAAAATGCTAACTCCGTTGTTTTCCACCAGGTGGCGCTATAGGTGGTTTCATTGCGTAGCGCATGGCTACTTTACTATACCTAGACCCCACTTATATGCCTATAGCTGCCGCCGTGCTCAAGTTAATGGCGGGGTATACAGGATATGGGTGGACGACACTCCGTGTATATAGGGGCGGGGTATACAGGATATGGGTGGACGACACTCCGTGTATATAGGGGCGGGGTATACAGGAGATGGGTGGACGCGCCGTATATAGGTGCGGTGTATACAGGAGATGGGTGGACGCGCCGTATATAGGTGCGGTGTATACAGGAGATGGGTGGACGCGCCGTATATAGGTGCGGTGTATACAGGAGATGGGTGGACGCGCCGTATATAGGTGCGGTGTATACAGGAGATGGGTGGACGCGCCGTATATAGGTGCGGTGTATACAGGAGATGGGTGGACGCGCCGTATATAGGTGCGGTGTATACAGGAGATGGGTGGACGCGCCGTATATAGGTGCGGTGTATACAGGAGATGGGTGGACGCGCCGTATATAGGTGCGGTGTATACAGGAGATGGGTGGACGCGCCGTATAGAGGTGCGGTGTATACAGGAGATGGGTGGACGCGCCGTATAGAGGTGCGGTGTATACAGGAGATGGGTGGACGCGCCGTATAGAGGTGCGGTGTATACAGGAGATGGGTGGACGCGCCGTATATAGGTGCGGTGTATACAGGAGATGGGTGGACGCGCCGTATATAGGTGCGGTGTATACAGGAGATGGGTGGACACGCCGTACATAGGTGCGGTGTATACAGGAGATGGGTGGACACGCCGTACATAGGTGCGGTGTATACAGGAGATGGGTGGACACGCCGTACATAGGTGCGGTGTATACAGGAGATGGGTGCACACGCCGTACATAGGTGCGGTGTATACAGGACATGGGTGCACACGCCGTACATAGGTGCGGTGTATACAGGAGATGGGTGCACACGCCGTACATAGGTGCGGTGTATACAGGAGATGGGTGGACACGCCGTACATAGGTGCGGTGTATACAGGAGATGGGTGGACACGCCGTACATAGGTGCGGTGTATACAGGAGATGGGTGGACACGCCGTATATAGGTGCGGTGTATACAGGAGATGGGTGGACACGCCGTATATAGGTGCGGTGTATACAGGAGATGGGTGGACACGCCGTATATAGGTGCGGTGTATACAGGAGATGGGTGGACGCGCCGTATATAGGTGCGGTGTATACAGGAGATGGGTGGACGCGCCGTATAGAGGTGCGGTGTATACAGGAGATGGGTGGACGCGCCGTATAGAGGTGCGGTGTATACAGGAGATGGGTGGACGCGCCGTATATAGGTGCGGTGTATACAGGAGATGGGTGGACGCGCCGTATATAGGTGCGGTGTATACAGGAGATGGGTGGACACGCCGTACATAGGTGCGGTGTATACAGGAGATGGGTGGACACGCCGTACATAGGTGCGGTGTATACAGGAGATGGGTGGACACACCGTACATAGGTGCGGTGTATACAGGAGATGGGTGCACACGCCGTACATAGGTGCGGTGTATACAGGAGATGGGTGCACACGCCGTACATAGGTGCGGTGTATACAGGAGATGGGTGCACACGCCGTACATAGGTGCGGTGTATACAGGAGATGGGTGGACACGCCGTACATAGGTGCGGTGTATACAGGAGATGGGTGGACACGCCGTACATAGGTGCGGTGTATACAGGATATGGGTGGACACGCCGTATATAGGTGCGGTGTATACAGGAGATGGGTGGACGCGCTGTATATAGGTGCGGTGTATACAGGAGATGGGTGGACGCGCCGTATAGAGGTGCGGTGTATACAGGAGATGGGTGGACGCGCCGTATATAGGTGCGGTGTATACAGGAGATGGGTGGACGCGCCGTATATAGGTGCGGTTGTCACGAACCACCGGGGGGGTCACTCAGAAATCCCCCGCGCTGGCTACCAGTACGTCACAATCGGGGGGTAACAAGTGGGGGTCACCCCTCCTTTATACCTCCCGACCGACAGACAGAGCACGTGATGCGCTCTCTAGCGCCCCTCTTATAGTCAGGCCAATTATGGAATTGCCCGACGATAAGCAAGGAGGCCGCTATACTACTTATGCCGATTATTGAAGGGTCCCCGGTGAGAGTAGGGTATATATTCCCCCGACCTCCGCGGGCGGAATATATAATATCTTCCCGAATCTCACTGGCCTCCCCACAATAATCCTTGGCACAACTCGCTGCCACCAACCGCTTCACGGTAACTATTAGCCGAACACACAGACGTGGGATTCAAGATCGAGATAACAGAACAGCCCAAGATTAATTATATAATTTAATCAGCCTAAAGCCACACTAGAAACTACAATATATACAATAGGGAATCTACAGAATATACATAGGTCAGAGTACAGTTACAGATAAAGCATGGTTTACAAACAGGTATGCAATTCAATCAGTTACCTTGTGCGTCTGGCCACAGGGGGGCGCTGTAGACCAGGTTTCCAGGAACTCCCACAGATGTTTCCTACACGTGACCCCCAGCGAAAGAACACTGGAAAATGGCCGAAGTAGGGTTATCAACCTGGGCAAATCCAGGTCCCCTCCTACCTTAGTGACCTCAGAGGGAGCACTGCTCCACCCCTGGCTTGAGTTATGGACAATCCACAACATGGAATATGGGCCATAACTTTGCCTGGGAGCGTCGTAGGCGGACGCCAATGCTCTCATTGTGACAGTTATGAATTTAGCTACAGAACGAGGGGACTCATGACCTGTCTGCCAGTTCCCCATTGGCTGATATCACGCCTGGGGCATTTCCCAATGTCCTGCTCCCATAAAAAGGGTGTGCCGGCATCGTCCGCATGCGGAGACACCATTTTTATGGTTGCCATATTTATCGGAAATATGGCTTGCGAGATATGAACCATTTTTTACTGGAGTCGTTCTGTCTGGCTATTTCCATAGCCTTGCTAACTAGCTAGCAGCCCCCACTACAGGGTCACGGCAGGGAGTCATCCTGTGTCCATTGTCCCTAAGCCACCTAATTTCCATATCACAGGACATGGCCATGGAGGTGTAAGTGGAACACTGAGAACAAGAAGGGAGGGGGCACTGCCAGGGAGTGATGAGGGATTATGACTGGAGTCATAATTCATCTTCATATCCCGGGATTTGCCTCACAGCGGTGTATACAGGAGATGGGTGGACACGCCGTACATAGGTGCGGTGTATACAGGAGATGGGTGGACACGCCGTACATAGGTGCGGTGTATACAGGAGATGGGTGGACACGCCGTACATAGGTGCGGTGTATACAGGAGATGGGTGCACACGCCGTACATAGGTGCGGTGTATACAGGAGATGGGTGCACACGCCGTACATAGGTGCGGTGTATACAGGAGATGGGTGCACACGCCGTACATAGGTGCGGTGTATACAGGAGATGGGTGCACACGCCGTACATAGGTGCGGTGTATACAGGAGATGGGTGGACACGCCGTACATAGGTGCGGTGTATACAGGAGATGGGTGGACACGCCGTACATAGGTGCGGTGTATACAGGAGATGGGTGGACACGCCGTACATAGGTGCGGTGTATACAGGAGATGGGTGGACACGCCGTACATAGGTGCGGTGTATACAGGAGATGGGTGGACACGCCGTACATAGGTGCGGTGTATACAGGAGATGGGTGGACACGCCGTACATAGGTGCGGTGTATACAGGAGATGGGTGGACACGCCGTATATAGGTGCGGTGTATACAGGAGATGGGTGGACACGCCGTATATAGGTGCGGTGTATACAGGAGATGGGTGGACACGCCGTATATAGGTGCGGTGTATACAGGATATGGGTGGACACGCCGTATATAGGTGCGGTGTATACAGGAGATGGGTGGACACGCCGTATATAGGTGCGGTGTATACAGGATATGGGTGGACACGCCGTATATAGGTGCGGTGTATACAGGATATGGGTGGACACGCCGTATATAGGTGCGGTGTATACAGGATATGGGTGGACACGCCGTATATAGGTGCGGTGTATACAGGATATGGGTGGACACGCTGTATATAGGTGCGGGGTATACAGGATATGGGTGCACACGCTGTATATAGGTGCGGGGTATACAGGATATGGGTGCACACGCTGTATATAGGTGCGGTGTATACAGGAGATGGGTGCACACGCCGTACATAGGTGCGGTGTATACAGGAGATGGGTGGACACGCTCTATATAGGTGCGGTGTATACAGGATATGGGTGGACACGCTGTATATAGGTGCGGTGTATACAGGATACGGGCGGACACACTGTATATAGGTGCGGTGTATACAGGATATGGGTGGACACGCTGTATATAGGGGAGGTGTATACAGAAGACGGGTGGACACACTATATAGGTGCGGTGTATACAGGAGATGGGTGGACACACTGTATATAGGGGAGGTGTATACAGGAGATGGGTGGACACACTGTATATAGGTGCGGTGTATACAGGATATGGGTGGACACACTGTATATAGGTGCGGTGTATACAGGATATGGGTGGACACACTGTATATAGGGGAGGTGTATACAGGAGATGGGTGGACACACTGTATATAGGTGCGGTGTATACAGGATATGGGTGGACACACTGTATATAGGTGCGGTGTATACAGGAGATGGGTGGACACACTGTATATAGGGGAGGTGTATACAGGAGATGGGTGGACACACTGTATATAGGTGCGGTGTATACTGGATATGGGTGGACACGCTGTATATAGGTGCGGTGTATACAGGATATGGGTGGACACACTGTATATAGGTGCGGTGTATACAGGAGATGGGTGGACACTGTATAGAGATCGGACCAGAACTTTGGGACTTGGAGGTTCGCGATCATCAGTCCCTAATACACAAGAATTTATTCCAGAGTGAATGGTTTTAAAATGAGAATCTTTTTATTATAACGGGCCATGAAAGAAGGGAATTTTGTTTACTTACCGTAAATTCCTTTTCTTCTAGCTCTAATTGGGAGACCCAGACAATTGGGTGTATAGGCTATGCCTCCGGAGGCAGCACAAAGTATTACACTCAAAAGTGTTAAGCCCCTCCCCTTCTGCCTATACACCCCCCGTGCTCCCACGGGCTCCTCAGTTTTGGTGCAAAAGCAAGAAGGAGGAAAAAGAATTATAAACTGGTTTAAAGTAACTTCAATCCGAAGGAATATCGGAGAACTGAAACCATTCAACATGAACAACATGTGTACACAAAAAAACAGGGCGGGTGCTGGGTCTCCTAATTAGAGCTAGAAGAAAAGGAATTTACGGTAAGTAAACAAAATTCCCTTCTTCTTTGTCGCTCTATTGGGAGACCCAGACAATTGGGATGTCCAAAAGCAATCCCTGGGTGGGTAAAATAATACCTTGTAAGAGAGCCGTAAAATGGCCTCTTCCTACAGGTGGGCAACCGCCGCCTGAAGGACTCGTCTACCTAGGCTGGCATTCGCCGAAGCATAGGTATGCAACTGATAATGTTTCGTGAAAGTGTGCAGGCTCGACCAGGTAGCCGCCTGACACACCTGCTGAGCCGTATCCTGGTGTCTCAAAGCCCAGGACGCACCCACGGCTCTGGTAGAATGGGCCTTCAGCCCTGAGGGAACCGGAAGCCCAGCCGAACGGTGGACTTCGAGAATTGGCTCCTTGATCCACCGAGCCAAGGTTGATTTGGAAGCCTGTGACCCTTTACGCTTGCCAGCGACAAGGACAAAGAGTGCATCCGAGCGGCGCAGGGGCGCCGTACGAGAAATGTAGAGTCTGAGTGCTCTCACCAGATCTAACAAGTGCAAATCCTTTTCACATTGGTGAACTGGATGAGGACAAAAAGAAGGTAAGGAGATATCCTGATTGAGATGAAAGGGGGATACCACCTTAGAGAGAAAGTCCGGAACCGGACGCAGAACCACCTTGTCCTGGTGAACAACCAGGAAAGGGACTCTGCATGACAGCGCTGCTAGCTCAGACACTCTCCGAAGTGAAGTGACTGCTACTAGAAAAAAGCCCTTTCTGCGAAAGGCGTGAGAGAGAAATATCTCTCATTGTCTCGAATGGTGATTTCTAAAGAACCAGCAGCACCCTGTTCAGATCCCAGGGTTCTAACGGCCGCTTGTAAGGAGGGACGATGTGACAAACCCCCTGCAGGAACGTGCGTACCTGTGGAAGTCTGGCTAGGCGCTTCTGGAAAAAACACAGAGAGCGCTGAGACTTGTCCCTTAAGGGAGTTGAGCGACAAACCCTTTTCCAGTCCAGATTGAAGGAAGGACAGAAAAAATGGGCAAGGCAAAGTGCCAGGGAGAAGAACCCTGAGCAGAGCACCACGACAGGAAAATTTTCCATGTCCTGTGGTAGATCTTGGCGGACGTTGGTTTCCTAGCCTGTCTCATAGTGGCAATGACGTCTTGAGATAACCCTGAAGACGCTAGGATCCAGGACTCAATGGCCACACAGTCAGGTTGAGGGCCGCAGAATTCAGATGGAAAAAACGGCCCTTGAGATAGCAAGTCTGGTCGGTCTGGTAGTGCCCACGGTTGGCCGACCGTGAGATGCCACAGATCCGGGTACCACGACCTCCTCGGCCAGTCTGGAGCGACGAGGATGACGCGGCGGCAGTCGGCCCTGATCTTGCGTAACACACTGGGCAACAGTGCCAGCGGAGGAACACATAAGGGAGCTGAAACTGCGACCAATCCTGAACTAAGGCGTCTGCCGCCAGAGCTCTGGGATCTTGAGACCGTGCCATGAACGTCGGTACCCTGTTATTGTGCCGGGACGCCATGAAGTCGACGTCCGGCACCCCCCAGCGGCAACAGATCTCCTGAAACACGCCCGGGTGAAGGGACCATTCCCCTGTGTCCATGCCCTGGCGACTGAGATAATCCGCTTCCCAGTTTTCCACGCCTGGAATGTGAACTGCAGAGATGGTGGAGGCCGTGGCTTCCACCCACATCAAAATCCGCCGGACTTCCTGGGAGGCTTGCCGACTGCGTGTGCCGCCTTGGTGGTTGATGTATGCCACCGCTGTGGAATTGTCCGACTGAATTCGGATCTGCTTGCCTTCCAGCCACTGCTGGAAAGCTTTCAGGGCAAGATACACTGCCCGTATTTCCAGAACATTGATCTGAAGCGAGGACTCTTGCTGGGTCCACGTACCCTAAGCCCTGTGGTGGAGAAAAACCGCTCCCCACCCTGACAGACTCGCGTCCGTCGTGACTACTTCCCAGGATGGGGGTAGGAAAGATTTCCCCTTCGCTAATGAAGTGGGAATAAGCCACCACCGAAGGGAAGCTTTGGTCGTCTGAGAGAGGGAGACGGTCCTGACGAGGGACGTCGGCTTCCTGTCCCATTTGCATAGGATGTCCCATTGAAGGGGACGCAGGTGAAATTGCGCGAAAGGGACTGCCTCCATTGCTGTCACCATCTTCCCCAGGAAGTGCGTGAGGCGCCTCACGGGGTGTGACTGGCCTTGAAGGAGAGATTGTACCCCTTTCCGTAGTGACTGCTGTTTGATCAGCGGAAGCTTCACTATCGCTGAGAGTATGAAACTTCGTGCCAAGATATGTCAGCGATTGGGCCGGTGTCAGATTTGACTTTGGAAAATTGATGATCCACCCGAAACCCTGGAGAGTCTCCAGGGTAGCGTCAAGGCTGCGTTGGCATGCCTCTAGAGAGGGTGCCTTGATCAGCAGATCGTCCAAATACTGGATCACCGAGTGACCCAGGGAGTGTAGGAGCGCTACTACAGTAGCCATAACCTTGGTAAAAACCCGTGGGGCTGTTGCCAGGCCGAACGGCAGTGCCACGAATTGCAGGTATTCGTGTCCTATGGCGAAGCGCAAGAAGCGCTGGTGCTCTGGAGCAATCGGTACATGGGGATAAGCATTTTTGATATCGATTGATGCAAGGAAATCTCCTTGGGACATTGAGGCGATGACGGAGCGGAGGGATTCCATCCGGAACCGCCTGGTTTTTACACGTCTGTTGAGCAGTTTCAGGTCCAGGACCGGGCGGAAAGACCCGTCCTTCTTTGAGACCACCAACAAGTTGGAGTAAAAACCGTGGCTCTGTTGCTGAAGAGGAACAGGGATCACCACTCCTTCAGCCGTCAGAGTGCGCCGCGCCTGCAGAGGAGCCTCGGCTCGCTCGGGAGGCGGGGATGACCTGAAGAATCGAGTCGGGGGACGAGAGGTAAACTCTATCTCGTAACCGTGAGACAGAATAACTCTCACCCAGCGGTCTTTTATTTGTGGCAGCCCGGTGTCGCAAAGAAGGGAATTTTGTTACTTACCGTAAATTCCTTTTCTTCTAGCTCCAATTGGGAGACCCAGACGATTGGGTGTATAGCTACTGCCTCCGGAGGCCACACAAAGTATTACACTAAAAAGTGTAAGGCCCATCCCCTTCTGCATATACACCCCCCGTGGGATCACGGGCTCCTCAGTTTTAGTGCAAAAGCAAGAAGGAGGAAAGCCAATAACTGGTTAAACAAATTCAATCCGAAGGAACATCGGAGAACTGAAACCATTCAACATGAACAACATGTGTACCCGAAAAAACCAAAAATCCCGAAGGAAACAGGGCGGGTGCTGGGTCTCCCAATTGGAGCTAGAAGAAAAGGAATTTACGGTAAGTAACAAAATTCCCTTCTTCTTCGGCGCTCCATTGGGAGACCCAGACGATTGGGACGTCCAAAAGCAGTCCCTGGGTGGGTAAATTAATACCTCAAGTTAGGGCCGTAAAACAGCCCTTCCCTACATGGAGGCAACCGCCGCCTGCAGGACTCTTCTACCTAGGCTGGCATCCGCCTAAGCGTAGGTATGCACCTGATAATGCTTGGTGAAAGTGTGCAGACTCGACCAGGTAGCTGCCTGGCACACCTGCTGAGCCGTAGCCTGGTGCCGTAATGCCCAGGACGCACCCACGGCTCTGGTAGAATGGGCCTTCAGCCCTGATGGAACCGGAAGCCCAGCAGAACGGTAGGCTTCAAGAATTGGTTCCTTGATCCATCGAGCCAGGGTGGATTTGGAAGCCTGCGACCCTTTACGCTGACCAGAGTCAAGTACAAAGAGTGCATCCGAGCGGCGCAGGGGCGCCGTGCGGGAAATGTAGATTCTGAGTGCTCTCACCAGATCCAACAAATGCAAATCCATTTCATAACGATGAACTGGATGAGGACAAAAGGAAGGTAAGGCGATATCCTGATTGAGATGAAAGGGGGATACCACCTTAGGGAGAAACTCCGGAATCGGGCGCAGCACTACCTTGTCTTGGTGAAACACCAGGAAGGGAGCTTTGGCTGACCGCGCTGCTAGTTCGGACACTCTCCGAAGAGATGTGACCGCTACCAGAAAGGCCACTTTCTGTGAAAGTCGAGAAAGTGAAACATCCCTCAGAGGCTCGAAGGACGGCTTCTGGAGAGCAATTAGTACCCTGTTCAGATCCCATGGGTCTAACGGCCTCTTGTACGGAAGGACAATGTGACAAACCCCCTGCAGGAACGTGTGTACCTGAGGAAGTCGTGCTAGGCGCTTCTGAAGAATACAGACAGCGCTGGGACTTGTCCTTTAAGGGAGCCGAGCGACAAACCTTTTTCCAAACCAGAGCAGGAAGGAAAGAAAAGTAGGCAATGCAAATGGCCAGGGAGACACTCCCTGAGCAGAGCACTAAGATAAGAATATCTTCCACGTCCAGTGGTAGATCTTGACAGACGTCGGCTTCCTAGCCCGTCTCATGGTGGCAATGACGTCTTGAGATAATCCTGAAGACGCTAGGATCCAGGACTCAATGGCCACACAGTCAGGTTCAGGGCCGTAGAATTCAGACAGAAAAACGGCCCTTGGGACAGTAAGTCTGGCCGGTCTGGTAGTGCCCACGGTTGGCCGACCGTGAGATGCCACAGATCCGGGTACCACGACCTCCTCGGCCAGTCTGGGGCGACGAGGATGGCGCGGCGGCAATCGGAGCTGATCTTGCGTAGCACTCTGGGCAACAGTGCCAGAGGGGGAAACACATAGGGTAGCTGGAACTGCGACCCATCCTGAACTAAGGCGCCTGCCGCCAGAGCTCTTTGATCGTGAGACCGCGCCATGAAAATCGGGACCTTGTTGTTGTGCCGAGACGCCATTAGGTCGACGTCCGGCATCCCCCAGCGGCTACAGATTTCCTGAAACACGTCCGGGTGCAGAGACCATTCCCCTGCGTCCATACCCTGGCGACTGAAGAAGTCTGCTTCCCAGTTTTCTACGCCCGGGATGTGAACTGCGGATATGGTGGATGCTCTGTCTTCCACCCACATCAGAATCCGCCGGACTGCCTGGGAGGCTTGCCGACTGCGTGTTCCGCCTTGGTGGTTGATGTATGCCACCGCTGTGGAGTTGTCCGACTGAATTCGGATCTGTTTGCCTTCCAGCCACTGCTGGAAGGGTTGCAGGGCAAGATACACTGCCCAGATTTCCAGAACATTGATCTGAAGGGTGGACTCTTGCTGAGTCCACGTACCCTGAGCCCTGTGGTGGAGAAAGACTGCTCCCCACCCTGACAGACTCGCGTCTGTCGTGACCACCGCCCAGGATGGGGGTAGGAAGGACTTTCCTTTTGACAATGAGGTGGGAAGAAGCCACCACTGAAGAGAGTCCTTGACCGTCTGAGAAAGGGAGACGTTCCTGTCTAGGGACGTCGACTTCCCATCCCATTGGCGGAGACTGTCCCATTGCAGTGGACGCAGATGAAACTGCGCGAAAGGGACTGCCTCCATTGCTGCTACCATCTTCGCTAAGAAGTGCATGAGGCGTCTTAAGGGGTGTGACTGGCCTTGAAGGAGAGACTGCACCCCCGTCTGTAGTGAACGCTGTTTGTCCAGCGGAAGCTTCACTATCGCTGAGAGAGTATGAAACTCCATGCCAAGATATGTCAGCGATTGGGTCGGGGTCAGAATTAACTTTGAAAAGTTGATGATCCACCCGAAACTCTGGAGAGTCTCCAGCGCAACGTTCAGGCTGTGTTGGCATGCCTCTTGAGAGGGTGCCTTGACAAGTAGATCGTCCAAGTAAGGGATCACAGAGTGACCCTGAGAGTGCAGGACTGCTACCACTGCTGCCATGACCTTGGTGAAAACCCGTGGGGCTGTCGCCAGACCGAAGGGCAGGGCTACGAACTGAAGATGCTCGTCTTCTATAACGAATCGTAGCAAACACTGGTGCTCTGGAGCAATCGGCACGTGGAGATAAGCATCCTGATGTCTATTGATGCTAGGAAATCTCCTTGAGACATTGAGGCAATGACGGAGCGGAGGGATTCCATCCGGAACCGCCTAGTTTTCATGTGTTGAGCAGTTATAGGTCCAGAACGGAACGGAAAGAGCCGTCCTTTTTTGGCACCACAACCAGATTGGAGTAAAAACCGTGACCTTGTTCCTGCAGAGGAACAGGGATTACCACTCCTTCTGCCTGCAGAAGAGCATCGGCTCGGTCGGGAGGTGGGGAAGTTCTGAAGAATCGAGCCGGAGGACGAGAACAGAACTCTATCCTGTACACGTGAGACAAAATGTCTCTCACCCACCGGTTTTTGACCTGTGGCAGCTAAATGTCGCCAAAGCGGGAGAGTCTGCCACCGACCGCGGATGCGGAGAGAGAGGGCTGAAAGTCATGAGGAAACCGCCTTGGTAGCGGTTCCTCCGGCTGCCTTCTTTGGGCGTGATTGAGCCCGCCAGGAATCTGAGCCCCTCTGAGCCTTTTGAGTCCTTATGGACGAGGAAAACTGGGACCTGCCCGAGCCTGGAAAGGATCGAAACCTCGACTGTCCTTTCCTCTGTTGGGTTTTGTTTGATCTGGGCTGGTGTAAGGAAGAATCCTTACCCTTGGACTGTTTAATGATTTCATCCAATCGCTCACCAAACAGTCTGACACCAGATAATGGCAAACTGGTTAAACACTTTTTGGAAGCAGAATCTGCCTTCCATTCCCTTAACCACAAGGCTCTGCGTAAAAACCACGGAGTTGGCGGACGCCACTGACGTACGGCTCGTAGAGTCCAGGACAGCATTAATAGCGTAAGTCGCAATGCAAACATATGCGAGGTTAAGGACGCCATCTGCGGCACAGATGTACGTGTGACAGTGTCCACCTGCGCAAGACCAGCTGAAATAGCTTGGAGCGCCCATACGGCTGCGAATGCCGGAGCAAACGACACGCCGATAGCTTCATAGACAGATTTCAACCAGAGGTCCATCTGTCTGACAATGGCATCTTTAAGTGAAGTCCCATCTTCCACTGCAACTATGGATCTAGCCGCAAGCCTGGAGATTGGGGGCCTTTGGACACTGGGTCCAGCGCTTGACCACGTCAGGGGGAAAGGGATAACGTGTATCCTTAAGACGTGTGGAGAAACGCTTGTCTGGATAAGCGTGGTGTTTCTGGACTGCTTCTCTGAAGTCAGAGTGGCCCAAAAAAGTACTGAATTTACACTTGGGATACCTGAAATGGAATTTCTCCTGCTGCGAAGCTGACTCCTCCACTGGAGGGGCTGAGGGAGAAATATCCACCAGTCTATTGATGGACGCTATGAGATCGTTCACCATGGCGTCACTATTAGGAGCATCCAGATTGAAAGCGGTCTCAGGATCAGAATCCTGATCAGCTACCTCTGCCTCATCATACAGAGAATCCTCTCGCTGAGACCCTGACCAGTGTGTGAAGTCGAGGGTCTCTCCCAGCGAGCTCGCTTAGGCTGACTGGGACTGTCGTCCGTGCAGAGCCTTCAGCCTGGGATGTATGGGACCCCCTTGGAGCACGTATTAGTTCCAACTGAGGGAGACCGGGGGGCATTGTTCAACAGTGCCCATTGTCTGAGTCACCGGCCTGGACTGCAAAGTTTCTAGAATCTTGTCATAGTCCCAGACATTTTATCCGCAAAAAACTGCAAACTCTGTCCTCTGGACAGTTTCACAGGTGGCTCTCTCTGGGCCACCACTAGCAGAGACTCTACCCAATGGGGGTTAGTGGAACCTGCCGGTAAAACAGCCTCACATGCGGTACAGACAGCATAGAAAGCCTGTGCCTTGGCACCCTTGCTTTTCTGCGGACGACATGCTGTTGTCTCCTCAGAGCAATCCAGGGGTATCTAGCCAAGAAGCGACCGTACAGTGCAAATATAGGTACAAGCATAAAGTACACAAAACACTGTGGCACTAGTGGGGTCAGCACCAAGGTGCTGCTTACCGCCCGCTTAAGCGGGTGTGTGGTCGCCAGAATCCCTTGACCGGGTCTCCCAGAGCCTGTGTCCGTTCTCCAGCTTAGACTGCATGCAGGAATGGCTGCCGGCGTCCTGTGAAGAGGGGCGGGCCGTGGGCGTGCCCCAGACAAAGAGCGGGAAACTGGCGTCCCACTGTGCCCAGTGAGGGGGCTGGAGTATGTAAATAAGACTCCAGCCCTCGGTGCTGACCATTGTACAGCGTCCCGCCCCTTCCCTGACTGGCAGGCCCGGGGGCGGGAAGGAAACGAAACTAGGCCGCAAAAGCCGGGGACTCGATTTATAAGCGCTGCCGTCGTAAAAGCACGGTCAGCGCGGAAGTCCCCGGCGCACCACAAGTCTCATCCGCGCCGCAGCTTCTAGCAGCGGCCGGCGCGGCAGTTTCCCACACATTAACTCACTCAGCTAAGCTGCAGTGAGTATAGCCCCAGCGCGCAGCGCTGTTGTCCCCGGCGCACTAACACACCCAGCATGCTGGTGTGTGTGTGCGTGGTCTGTACGGGGACACAGAGTACCTTAACGTTGCAGGGCCTTGTCCCTGACGATACTCAGCTCCATTCCAGCAGGATCTCCGGGTCTGTGGATGGAGCCCGGCCTCAGAGCCTGGAGGCCGGTAAGATCCCACTTCACCCAGAGCCCTCAGGGGGATCGGGAAGGAAAGCAGCATGTGGGCTCCAGCCTCCGTACCCGCAATGGGTACCTCAACCTTAACAAACACCGCCGACAAAAGTGGGGTGAGAAGGGAGCATGCTGGGGGCCCTAGTATGGGCCCTCTTTTCTTCCATCCGACATAGTCAGCAGCTGCTGCTGACTAAACAGTGGAGCTATGCGTGGATGTCTGACCTCCTTCGCACAAAGCATAAAACTGAGGAGCCCGTGATCCCACGGGGGGTGTATATGCAGAAGGGGAGGGGCCTTACACTTTTTAGTGTAATACTTTGTGTGGCCTCCGGAGGCAGTAGCTATACACCCAATCGTCTGGGTCTCCCAATGGAGCGCCGAAGAAAGCGGGAGAGCCTGCCACCGACCGAGGATGCTACTAGCGGAGGCCGAAAGCCATGAGGAAGCCGCTTTGTTAGCGGCGCCCCCGGTGGTCTGTTTAGGACGTGACTTAGACCGCCATGCATCAGAGCTCCTTTGTCTTTCTGAGACCTTGTGGACGAGGAGAATTGGGACCTGCCCGCGCCCCGAGAGGAGCGAAACCTCGACTGCCCTCTCCTCTGTTGGGATATGTTTGGTTGGGACTGGGGTAAGGATGTATCCTTTCCCTTGGATTGTTTGATGACTTCATCCAGACGCTCGCCAAACAACCTGTCGCCACAAATTGGCAAACTGGTTAAGCGCTTTTTTGGAAGCAGAATCTGCCTTCCATTCCCGTAGCCATAAGGCCCTGCGGAGTACCACCGAATTGGCGGCCACAACCGCCGTACAGCTCGCAGATTCCAGGACAGCACTAATAGCGTTGCCGAGGTTTGGGAGGTAATGGATGCCACTTGTGGCGCGGCCGTGCATATGGCTGCTTCAATTTGCGCTTGACCTGCTGAGATAGCTTGTAGCGCCCATACGGCTGCGAATGCTGGGACAAAAGAAGCTCCGATAGCTCCATAGATGGATTTCAACCAGAGCTCCATCTGCCCGTCAGTGGCATCTTTGAGCGAGGCTCCATCTTCCACTGCAAGTAATGATCTAGCCGCCAGTCTGTGAGATTGGAGGGTCCACTCTGAGACACTGAGTCCAACCTTTAACCACGTCAGGTGGAAAAGGACAACGTGTATCCTTAAGGCGCTAAGAAAAAACGCTTATCTGGACAAGCATGGTGATTCTGGACTGCCTCTCTGAAATCAGAGTGGTCCAGAAACATACTCGGTGTACGCTTGGGGGAACCTGAAGCGGAATTACTCCTGCTGATAATCTGACTCCTCCACCGGAGGAGCTGAGGAAGAAATATCCAGCATTTGATTGATGGACGCAATGAGATCGTTCACTATGGCGTCCCCGTCTGGAGTATTACGATTGAGAACGCCCTCAGGATCAGAATCCTGATCAGCTGTCTCCGCATCATCAACCGGAGATTCCCCCCGCTGAGACCCTGAACAACATGATGTCGAGGGAAATTCTAAGAGAGCCCGCTTAGTCGGTCTGGGGCTGGGGTCTAAGTCAGAACCCTCAGCCTGGAATGTATCCCGGGAGGACATTGTTGGTCCAATTGAGGGGGGCCAGGGAACAATGATTCAACAGAGTCCCTTGGCTGAGATACCGGCCTGGACTGCAAGGCTTCTAGTATCTCAGCCATAGTCTCAGAGAGTTTTGCAAACTCCGTCCCCGTCACTAGGACCGTGTCAACAGGTGTCTCCCCCTGGGCCCCTCTTAGCAGATGCTCTGGCTGAAGAAGAGAGTCACAGGGGCCACACATTGCACACAATGAGGGTCAATGGGACCTGCCGGCAGCTGGGTCGTACAAGCGGCGCAGGCAGCATAATAATCCTGTTTTTTGGCACCCCTGTCTTTGTGGGCGCCATGCTATTGTTTTCCCTGATTAACACAAAGAAGGGAATTTTGTTACTTACCGTAAATTCCTTTTCTTCTAGCTCCAATTGGGAGACCCAGACGATTGGGTGTATAGCTACTGCCTCCGGAGGCCACACAAAGCATTACACTAAAAAGTGTAAGGCCCCTCCCCTTCTGGCTATACACCCCCCGTGGGATCACGGGCTGCTCAGTTTTAGTGCTAAAGCAAGAAGGAGGAAAGCCAATAACTGGTTTAAACAAATTCAATCCGAAATAACATCGGAGAACTGAAACCGTTCAACATGAACAACATGTGTACCCGAAAAAACCAAAAATCCCGAAGGAAACAGGGCGGGTGCTGGGTCTCCCAATTGGAGCTAGAAGAAAAGGAATTTACGGTAAGTAACAAAATTCCCTTCTTCTTCGGCGCTCCATTGGGAGACCCAGACGATTGGGACGTCCAAAAGCAGTCCCTGGGTGGGTAAAGTAATACCTCAAGTTAGAGCTGCAAAACAGCCCTCTCCTACGAGGAGGCAACCGCCGCCTGCAGGACTCTTCTACCTAGGCTGGCGTCCGCCGAAGCGTAGGTATGCACCTGATAATGTTTGGTGAAAGTGTGCAGACTCGACCAGGTAGCTGCCTGGCACACCTGTTGAGCCGTAGCCTGGTGTCGTAATGCCCAGGACGCACCCACGGCTCTGGTAGAATGGGCCTTCAGCCCTGATGGAACCGGAAGCCCCGCAGAACGGTAGGCTTCAAGAATTGGTTCCTTGATCCATCGAGCCAGGGTGGATTTTGAAGCCTGCGATCCTTTGCGCTTACCAGCGACAAGGACAAAGAGTGCATCCGAGCGGCGCAGGGGCGCCGTGCGGGAAATGTAGATTCTGAGTGCTCTCACCAGATCCAACAAATGCAAATCCTTTTCATACCGATGAACTGGATGAGGACAAAAGGAAGGCAAGGAGATATCCTGATTGAGATGAAAAGAGGATACCACCTTAGGGAGAAACTCCTGAATTGGGCGCAGCACTACCTTGTCCTGGTGAAAAACCAGGAAGGGAGCTTTGGATGACAGTGCTGCCAGCTCGGATACCCTCCGAAGAGACGTGACCGCTACCAGAAAGGCCACTTTCTGTGAGAGCCGGGAAAGTGAAACATCTTTCAGAGGCTCGAAGGGCGGCTTCTGGAGAGTAACTAGTACCCTGTTCAGATCCCATGGATCTAACGGCCGTTTGTACGGAGGAACGATGTGACAAACCCCCTGCAGGAACGTGCGTACCTGAGGAAGTCGTGCTAGACGCTTTTGAAAAAATACCGATAGCGCTGAGACTTGCCCTTTAAGGGAGCCGAGCGATAAGCCTTTTTCCAAACCCGATTGCAGGAAGGAAAGAAAAGTAGGCAATGCAAATGGCCAGGGGAACACTCCCTGTGCCGAGCACCAGGATAAGAAAATCTTCCACGTTCTGTGGTAGATCTTAGCAGACGTGGGCTTCCTAGCCTGTCTCATGGTGTCCACGACCCCTTGAGATAATCCTGAAGATGCTAGTATCCAGGACTCAATGGCCACACAGTCAGGTTCAGGGCCGCAGAATTCAGATGGAAAAACGGCCCTTGTGACAGTAAGTCTGGCCGGTCTGGTAGCGCCCACGGTTGGCCGACCGTGAAATGCCACAGATCCGGATACCACGACCTTCTCGGCCAGTCTGGGGCGACGAGCAGGGCGCGGCGGCAATCGGACCTGATCTTGCGTAGCACTCTGGGCAAGAGTGCCAGAGGGGGAAACACATAGGGCAGTTGGAACTGCGACCAATCTTGCACTAAGGCGTCTGCCGCCAGAGCTCTGTGATCGCGAGACCGTGCCATGAAAATTGGGACCTTGTTGTTGTGCCGGGACGCCATTAGATCGACGTCCGGCCTTCCCCAGCGGCGACAGATTTCCTGAAACACGTCCGGGTGAAGGGACCATTCCCCTGCGTCCATACCCTGGCGACTGAGGAAGTCCGCTTCCCAGTTTTCTACGCCGGGAATGTGAACTGCGGATATGGTGGAGGCCGTGGCTTCCACCCACATCAGAATCCGCCGGACTTCCTGGAAGGCTTGCCGACTGCGTGTCCCGCCTTGGTGGTTGATGTATGCCACCGCTGTGGAGTTGTCCGACTGAATTCGGATCTGCTTTCCTTCCAGCCACTGCTGAAAGGCTTGTAGGGCAAGATACACTGCCCCGATTTCCAGAACATTGATCTGAAGGGTGGACTCCTGCTGAGTCCACGTACCCTGAGCCCTGTGGTGGAGAAAAACTGCTCCCCACCCTGACAGACTCGCGTCTGTCGTGACCACCGCCCAGGATGGGGGTAGGAAGGACCTTCCCTGTGATAATGAGGTGGGAAGAAGCCACCATTGAAGAGAGTCCTTGGCCGTCTGAGAGAGGGAGACTTTCCTGTCCAAGGACGTCGACTTCCCGTCCCATTGGCGGAGAATGTCCCATTGAAGTGGGCGCAGATGAAACTGCGCAAACGGAACTGCCTCCATTGCTGCCACCATCTTCCCCAGGAAGTGCATGAGGCGTCTTAAGGGGTGCGACTGGCCCTGAAGGAGAGAGTGCACCCCTGTCTGTAGTGAGCGCTGCTTGTCCATCGGAAGCTTCACTGTCGCTGAGAGAGTATGAAACTCCATGCCAAGATATGTTAGTGATTGGGTCGGTGACAGATTTGACTTTGAAAAGTTGATGATCCACCCGAAAGTCTGGAGAGTCTCCAGCGCAACGTTCAGGCTGTGTTGGCATGCCTCTTGAGAGGGCGCCTTGACAAGTAGATCGTCCAAGTAAGGGATCACCGAGTGTCCCTGAGAGTGCAAGACTGCTACCACTGCTGCCATGACCTTGGTGAAAACCCGTGGGGCTGTCGCCAGACCAAACGGCAGGGCTACGAACTGAAAGTGTTCGTCTCCTATAACAAAGCGTAGAAAACGCTGGTGCTCTGGGGCAATCGGCACGTGGAGATAAGCATCTTTGATGTCTATTGATGCTAGGAAATCTCCTTGAGACATTGAAGCAATGACGGAGCGGAGGGATTCCATCCGGAACCGCCTGGTTTTCACGTACTTGTTGAGCAGTTTTAGGTCCAGAACAGGACGGAAAGAGCCGTCCTTTTTTGGCACCACAAAGAGATTGGAGTAAAAACCCTGACCTCTTTCCAGAAGAGGAACAGGGATCACCACTCCCTCTGCCCTTAGAGAGCACACCGCTTGCAGAAGAGCATCGGCTCGGTCGGGATGTGGGGACGTTCTGAAGAACCGAGGCGGAGGACGAGAACTGAACTCTATCCGGTACCCGTGAGACAAAATGTCTGTTACCCACCGGTCTTTGACCTGTGGCAGCCAAATGCCGCAAAAGCGGGAGAGCCTGCCACCGACCGAGGATGCGGAGAGAGGAGGCCGAAAGTCATGAGGCAGCCGGCTTGGAAGCGGTGCCTCCGGCTGCTTTCTTTGGACGTGAGTGAGTCCGCCAGGAATCTGAGCTCCTCTGCTCCTTCTGAGTCCTTTTGGACGAGGAGAATTGGGTCCTGCCCGAACCTCGAAAGGACCGAAACCTCGACTGTCCCTTCCACTGCTGAGGTTTGTTTGATCTGGGCTGGGGTAAGGAAGAGTCCTTACCCTTGGACTGTTTAATGATTTCCGCCAATTGCTCACCAAACAGCCTGTCTTGAGATAATGGCAAACTGGTTAAGCATTTTTTGGAAGCAGAATCTGCTTTCCATTCTTTTAACCATAAGGCTCTGCGTAAAACCACCGAGTTGGCGGACGCCATTGACGTACGGCTGGTAGAGTCCAAGACCGCATTGATAGCGTAAGTCGCAAACGCAGACATTTGCGAGGTCAAGGACGCCACTCGCGGCACTGATGGACGTATGATCGAGTCCACCTGCGCTAGACCAGCTGAAATAGCTTGGAGTGCCCACACGGCTGCGAATGCTGGAGCAAACGACGCACCGATAGCTTCATAGACAGATTTCAACCAAAGGTCCATCTGTCTGTCATTGGCATCTTTAAGTGAAGCCCCATCTTCCACTGCAACTATGGATCTAGCCGCAAGCCTGGAGATTGGGGGGTCCACCTTTGGACACTGGGTCCAACGTTTGACCACGTCAGGGGGAAAGGGATAACGTGTATCCTTAAGACGTTTGGAGAAACGCTTATCTGGAGAAGCATGGTGTTTCTGGACTGCTTCCCTGAAGTCCGCGTGGTCCAGAAAAGAGCTCAATTTACGTTTGGGATACCTAAAATGGAATTTCTCCTGCTGTGCTGCTGCATCCTCCGCTGGAGGAGAAATATCCAGCAGTCTATTGATGGCCGCTATAAGATCATTCACCATGGCGTCACCATCAGGGGTATCCAAATTGAGAGCAGTCTCAGGATTAGACTCCTGATCACCTAGTTCTGTCTCATCATACAGAGAATCCTCTCGCTGAGACCCTGACCAGCGTGATGACGCCGAGTGTCTCTCCCAGCGAGCTCGCTTAGGCTGCCTGGGACTGTCGTCCGAGTCAGAGCCTTCAGCCTGTGATGCCTGGGACCCCCTTGGAGCACGGATTAGTTCCAACTGAGGGGGACCGGGGAACATTGAATCAGCAGTGCCCATGGTCTGAGTGACCGGCCTGGACTGCAAGGTTTCTAGAATTTTTGTCATAGTCACAGACATCTTATCAGCAAAAACTGCAAACTCTGTCCCCGTCACCGGGGCAGGGTTCACAGGCGTCTCTGCCTGGGCCACTACTACCATAGACTCCGGCTGACGAAGTGGCACAGGGACCGAACATTGCACACAATGGGGGTCAGTGGAACCTGCCGGTAGATCAGCCCCACATGCGGTACAGGCAGCATATGAAGCCCGTGCCTTGGCACCCTTGCTTTTTGCGGATGACATGCTGTTGTCTCCTCAGAGCAATATAGGGGTATAAGCCAAGAAGCGACCGTACAATTCAATATATATATATATATATGTACCAACAAAAGTACACAAAACAACACTGTGGCCACTAGTGGGGTCAGCACTTAGGTGCTGCTTACCGCCCGCTTAATAGCGGTTGTGTGGTCGCCAGAATCCCCTGTCTGGGTCTCCCAGGGCTATGTCCGTTCACCAGCTCAGACTGCGTGCAGGAATGGCTGCCGGCGTCCTGTGAAGAGGGGCGGCCCGTGGGCGTGCTGCAGACAAAGAGCGGGAACTGGCGTCCCACTGTGCCCAGTGAGAGGGCTGGAGTATGTAAATAAGACTCCAGCCCTCGGCGCTGACTGCTGTACAGCGTCTCTCCCCTGCCCTGACTGACAGGGCTGGGGGCGGGAACGAACGTAACTAGGCCGCAGAAGCCGGGGACTAGATTTATCAGCGCTGCCGTCGTAAAAGCACGGTCGGCGCGAAGTCCCCGGCGCACCACAAGTCTCAGCCGCGCCGCTGTCTCCATGGCGGCCGGCGCGGTAGTTCCCCACATAAACTCACTCAGCTAAGCTGCAGTGAGTAAAACCCAGGCGCGCAGCGCTACTGTCCCCGGCGCACTAGAACACCCAGCAACGCTGGAGTGTGTCTGTGCCTGTCTGCACGGGGACACAGAGTACCTGAATGTTGCAGGGCCTTGTCCCTGATGGTACCCAGCTCCGTATCCAGCAGGATCTCCGGGTCTGTGGATGGAGCCCGGCCTCAGAGTCTGGAGGCCGGTAAGATCCCACTTCACCAGAGCCCTCAGGGGGATGGAGAAGGAAAACAGCATGTGGGCTCCAGCCTCCGTACCCGCAATGGGTACCTCAACCTTGACAAACACCGCCAACAAAAGTGGGGTGAGAAGGGAGCATGCTGGGGGCCTTTTAGTATGGGCCCTCTTTTCTTCCATCCGATATAGTCAGCAGCTACTGCTGACTAAACAGTGGAGCTATGCGTGGATGTCTGACCTCCTTCGCACAAAGCTTGAAAACTGAGCAGCCCGTGATCCCACGGGGGGTGTATAGCCAGAAGGGCAGGGGCCTTACACTTTTTAGTGTAATGCTTTGTGTGGCCTCCGGAGGCAGTAGCTATACACCCAATCGTCTGGGTCTCCCAATGGAGCGCCGAAGAAAGGGTAAATAGCCATAATGAACTGTGCTCATACAGTGTAAAGTATATAGTGATAACACAGAATGTATCAATACACTACAGCACCATGGGGCTAATGCCACAGGTGCTGCTTACCAGCCGCCTAAAGCGGTTGTGAGGCCACCAGAGACCGTGTCTGGGTTTCCCAGGGTTTGTCCCTCTCTGCAGCGTCGGAGGAGCTGACAGGAAATGGCTGCGGCGTCCTGACGAGAGGAGGGAGCCGTGGGCGTCTCACACAGTGCACAGTGAGGGGAGTGGAGTATGCAAAGCATGCTCCAGCCCTCATGCTGCTCGTTTGTCCCTCTCTTCCGTGCAGCGTCCCGCCCTTCCCCTGCCTGTCAGGGCTGAGGGCGGGAAAAAGGAAGCTAGGCCGCAAGAAAGCCGGGGACTCGAGTATAAGCGTCGCCGCCGTAAAAGCGCGGCAGACACCGAAGTCCCCGGCGAACTACAAGTCCCAGCCGCGCCACAGTTTCACATGGCAGCGGCGGTTAGCGCGGTAGCCCCTACATATAAACACACTCAGCGACGCTGAGTGTGTAATGGCACATATAGACCCGGTCAGCGCCGCGGTCCCCGGTGCACTAGCACACCCAGCAAAGCTGAGGTGTTGCCGTGCGCGGTCCCTACAGGGGTACAGAGTACCTTCACGTAGCAGGGCCATGTCCCTGAACGGTACCCGGCTCCTATCCAGCAGGCTCCACAGGAGTTGTGGATGAAGCACGGTCTCAGTGCCTGGAGACCGATAGGATCCCACTTCACCCAGAGCCCTGAGGGGGATGGGGAAGGAGAAGGGAATTTTGTTACTTACCGTAAATTCCTTTTCTTCTAGCTCTTATTGGGAGACCCAGACGATTGGGGTATAGCTACTGCCCTCTGGAGGCCACACAAAGCACTACATTAAAAGTGCAAGGCCCCTCCCCCTCTGGCTATACCCCCCCGTGGTATCACGGGTTCTCCAGTTTTAGTGCCAAAGCAAGAAGGAGGAAGCCAATAACTGGTTTAAACAAATTAACTCCGAATAACATCGGAGAACTGAAAAACCGTTCAACATGAACAACATGTGTACCCGCAAACAACAAAAAAACATCCCGAAGGACAACAGGGCGGGTGCTGGGTCTCCCAATAAGAGCTAGAAGAAAAGGAATTTACGGTAAGTAACAAAATTCCCTTCTTCTTCAGCGCTCTATTGGGAGACCCAGACGATTGGGACGTCCAAAAGCTGTCCCTGGGTGGGTAAATAAATACCTCATGTTAGAGCTGCAAAACAGCCCTCCCCTATGGGGGTGTCACTGCCGCCTGCAGGACTCTTCTACCTAAGCTGGCATCCGCCGAAGCATAGGTATGCACCTGATAATGCTTGGTGAAAGTGTGCAGACTGGACCAGGTAGCTGCCTGGCACACCTGTTGAGCCGAAGCCTGGTGACGTAATGCCCAGGACGCACCCACGGCTCTGGTTGAGTGGGCTTTTAGCCCTGAAGGAACCGGAAGCCCCGCAGAACGGTAGGCCTCTAGAATTGGTTCTTTGATCCATCGAGCCAGGGTGGCTTTAGAAGCCTGCAACCCCTTGCGCGGACCAGCGACAAGGACAAAAAGTGCATCGGAACGGCGTATGGGCGCCGTGCGGGAAATGTAGATTCTGAGTGCTCTCACCAGATCTAGCAAACGTAAGTCCTTTTCATACCGGTGAACCGGATGAGGGCAAAAAGAAGGCAAGGAAATATCCTGATTAAGATGAAAAGAGGATACGACCTTAGGAAGAAACTCCGGAATGGGGCGCAGCACAACCTTGTCCTGGTGGAACACCAGGAAGGGAGCCTTGGATGACAGAGCTGCCAGCTCAGACACTCGCCGAAGCGATGTGATCGCAACAAGAAACGCCACTTTCTGCGACAGCCGAGAAAAGGAAACTTCCTTCAGAGGCTCGAAGGGCGGCTTCTGGAGAGCAACTAGTACCCTGTTCAGATCCCATGGATCTAACGGTCGCTTGTACGGGGGCACAATATGACAGACCCCCTGCAGGAACGTGCGCACCTTAGGAAGACGTGCTAGACGCTTCTGAAAAAACACGGATAGTGCCGAAACTTGCCCTTTAAGGGAGCTGAGCGACAAGCCCTTTTCTAACCCCGATTGCAGGAAGGAAAGAAACTTGGGTAATGCAAATGGCCAGGGAGACACTCCCTGGGCCGAGCACCAGGATAAGAAAATCTTCCACGTTCTGTGGTAGATCTTAGCAGAATTCGACTTTCTAGCTTGTCTCATTGTGGCAACCACTCCTTGAGATAATCCTGCAGATGCTAGGATCCAGGACTCAATGGCCACACAGTCAGGTTCAGGGCCGCAGAATTCTGATGGAAAAACGGCCCTTGGGACAGTAAGTCTGGTCGGTCTGGCAGTGACCACGGTCGACCGATCGTGAGATGCCACAGATCCGGATACCACGACCTCCTCGGCCAGTTTGGAGCGACGAGTATGATGCGGCTGCACTCGGATCTGATCTTGCGTAGCACTCTGGGCAAGAGCGCCAGAGGCGGAAACACGTAAGGGAGCTGAAACTGCGACCAATCTTGAACCAAGGCGTCTGCCGCCAGAGCTCTTTGATCGCGCGACCTCGCCATGAATGCCGGGACCTTGTTGTTGTGCCGGGATGCCATTAGGTCGACATCCGGCACTCCCCAGCGGCGACAGATTTCCTGAAACACGTCCGGGTGAAGGGACCATTCCCCTGCGTCCATGCCCTGGCGACTGAGGAAGTCTGCTTCCCAGTTTTCTACGCCTGGGATGTGAACCGCGGATATGGTGGATGCTCTGTCCTCCACCCACATTAGAATGCGCCGGACTTCTTGGAAGGCTTGCCGACTGCGCGTCCCTCCTTGGTGGTTGATGTATGCCACCGCTGTGGAGTTGTCCGATTGGATTCGGATCTGCTTTCCTTCCAGCCACTGCTGGAAGGCTAGTAGGGCAAGATACACTGCTCTGATTTCCAGAACATTGATCTGAAGGGTGGACTCCTGCGGAGTCCACGTCCCCTGAGCCCTGTGGTGGAGAAACACTGCTCCCCACCCCGACAGACTCGCATCTGTCGTAACTACTGCCCAGGATGGGGGCAGGAAGGATCTTCCCTGAGATAATGAGGTGGGAAGGAGCCACCATTGTAGAGAGTCCTTGGCCGTCTGGGAAAGCGAGACTTTCCTGTCCAGGGACGTTGACTTCCCGTCCCATTGGCGGAGAATGTCCCATTGAAGTGGGCGCAGATGAAACTGCGCAAAGGGAACTGCTTCCATGGCTGCCACCATCTTCCCTAGGAAATGCATGAGACGCCGCAATGGATGCAACTGGCCCTGCAGGAGAGATTGCACCCCTGTCTGTAGTGACCGCTGCTTGTTCAGCGGCAGCTTCACTATCGCTGCTAGAGTATGAAACTCCATGCCAAGATACGTTAGTGACTGAGTCGGTGATAGGATCGACTTTGGAAAGTTGATGATCCATCCGAAAGACTGTAGAGTCTCCAGCGTAGCATTCATGCTTTGCCGACATGCCTCCTGAGAGGGAGCTTTGACCAATAAGTCGTCTAGGTAAGGGATCACCGAGTGTCCCTGAGAGTGCAAGACTGCTACCACCGCCGCCATGACCTTGGTGAAGACCCGTGGGGCTGTCGCCAGACCAAATGGCAGAGCTACGAACTGAAAATGGTCGTCTCCTATCACAAAACGTAGAAAACGTTGATGTTCTGTAGCAATTGGCACGTGGAGATAAGCATCTTTGATGTCTATTGAGGCAAGGAAGTCTCCTCTGGACATTGAGGCAATGACAGAGCGGAGGGTTTCCATCCGGAACCTCCTGGCGTGCACATGTTTGTTGAGCCGTTTTAGGTCCAGAACAGGACGGAACGAGCCGTCCTTTTTTGGAACCACAAAGAGATTGGAGTAAAACCCTTGCCCTTGTTCCTGAGGAGGGACTGGGATCACCACTCCTTCCGCTTTTAGGGAATCCACCGCCTGTAGCAGAGCATCTGCTCGGTCTGGATGTGGGGAGGTTCTGAAGAACCGAGCTGGAGGACGAGAATTGAACTCGATTCTGTACCCGCGAGACAAAATGTCCGTCACCCACCGGTCTTTGACCTGTGACATCCAAATGCCGGAAAAGCGGGAGAGCCTGCCCCCGACCGGCGATGCGGAGGGGGGGGGCTGGAAGTCATGAGGTAGCCGCTTTGGAAGCGGTTCCTCCATTTGCTTTCTTGGGGCGTGTGTGAGTCCGCCACGAATCTGAGTTTCTTTGCGTCCTCTGAGTCCCTTTGGACGAGGTAAATGATGTCTTGCCCGAACCTCGAAAGGACTGAAACCTCTGCTGCCACTTTTTCTGCTGAGGTTTGGATCTTCTGGGTTGTGGTAAAGAGGAGTCTTTACCCTTGGACTGCTTAATGATGTCAACCAATGGCTCGCCAAACAGTCTATCTCTAGACAAAGGCAAACTGGTTAAACATTTTTTGGAACCAGCATCTGCTTTCCAGTCCTTTAACCACAAGGCTCTGCGCAAAACTACCGAATTGGCGGACGCCATTGAGGTGCGACTGGTAGATTCTAGGACCGCATTGATAGCGTAAGACGCAAACGCCGACATCTGCGTGGTAAGGTGCGCCACTTGCGGCACTGCTGGATGCATGATAGCATCCACTTTTGCTAAGCCAGCTGAAATAGCCTGGAGTGCCCATACGGCTGCGAATGCCGGAGCAAACGACGCGCCGATAGCTTCATAGACAGATTTTAACCAAAGGTCCATCTGTCTGTCATTGGCATCTTTAAGTGAAGCGCCATCCTCCACTGCAACTATGGATCTAGCTGCAAGTTTGGAAATCGGGGGGTCTACCTTTGGACACTGTGTCCAGCGCTTGACCACCTCAGGGGGGAAAGGGAAACGCGTATCTTTAGATCGTTTAGAGAAACGCCTTTCTGGGTGAGCGTCGTGCTTCTGGATTGATTCTCTGAAGTCAGCGTGATCCAACAAAGCACTCAATTTACGCTTGGGATAAAGGAAACGAAACTTCTCCTGCTCCGCAGCCGCCTCTTCTGCTGAAGGGGCTGGGGGAGAAATATCCAACATCCTATTGATGGCTGAGATAAGGTCGTTTACCATGGCATCCCCATCCGGGGTATCCAGGTTGAGAGGGGTTCCAGGAGTGGATTCCTGATCACTCATCAGACACAGCACAGGGAGACTGATTGTGCTGAGACCCTGAGCAGTGTGAAGACGTCGAGGGTCTTTCCCAGCGAGCTCGCTTAGGGTGGCTGGGGCCATCATCTGAGTCATAATCCTCGGCCTGTGAAGCCGGGGACCCCCCTGTGGGCTGGATACATTCCAAGTAAGGGGGACCTGAGGACAGAGGCCTCGCCGTGCCCAGAGACTGAGCCCCATGCATAGATTGCAAGGTTTCAAGTATTTTTGCCATAGAGACAGACATACTATCAGCAAAAACTGCAAAGTCTGTCCCTGTCACCGGGGCAGAACTTACAAGCGTCTCAGCCTGGGTCGCTACCTCTCCTGACTCCGGCTGGCGAAGCAGCACCGGGTCGGAGCATTGCACACAATGGGGGTCATCGGAGCCTGCTGGTAGATTAGCCCCACATGCAGCACACGCAGTATACACAGCCCTTTTTGCCTTGGCCGCCTTGCGTTTTGAGGATGACATGTTGCTGCTTCCACAGAGCGATCTGGGATATGCAGCCAGAAGCGCACCTCACAGTGCAAGAAATACAATATCTATATATCTGTACCCAGTACACTGATACACAGTGAGGCACTAGAGGGACCAGCACAGAAAAATCGCTTACCGCCCGCTTAAAAAGCGGGTGTGTGGTCGCCAGATAGCCCCTAGTCCAGGTCTCCCAGAGCCTTGCGTCCTTCCTCCAGCCAGGCATGCATGTAATGGCTGCCGGCGTCTCGAGAGAGGAAGGGGGGCGGGCCCTGGGCGTTCCTGGCCAAGAGCGGGAAGCCTGCTTCCCTCTGTGCCAAGTGAGAGGGCTGGAGCATGTAAATCAGGCTCCAGCCCTCGTCGCTGCTAGCGAACAGCGTCTCTCCCCTACCCTGAATGACAGGGTGGGGGCGGGAACGAATCGGAGCTGCCGGCGTCCTAGGCCCAAAAAGCCGGGGACTAAATTTATAACCGCCGCCGCCGTAAAAGCGCGGACGGCGGATCCCCGGCGCACCACAAGTCACAGCAGCGCCGCCCGGTCCAGAGGGGGTCGGCGCTGCGTTCCCATACACAAAAAAGTCCCCCAGTAATCTGTAGGGACACCAACTCCACGTTGCGGTCCCCGGCGCACTACAACACCCAGCCAGCCCGGAGTGTGTCTGTGCCTGCCGGGGACACAGAGTACCTGTATGATGCAGGGCCTGTCCCTGATCGTACTCCTGCTCCGTCTCCATCAGGTTCTAATGGGTCTGTGGATGGAGCCCGGCATCAGAGCTGAGAGGCCGGCAGGATCCCACTTCCACAGAGCCCTACCAGGGGATGTGGAAGGAAAACAGCATGTGGGCTCCAGCCCTGTACCAGCAATAGGTACCTCAACCTTACAACACCATCCAGGGGTGAGAAGGGAGCATGCTGGGGACACTATATGTGTCCTCTTTTCTTCCATCCGAAATAGTCAGCAGCTACTGCTGACTAAAATCTGTGGAGCTATGCATGGAATGTCTGACCTCCTTCGCACACAAAGCTAAAACTGGAGAACCCGTGATACCACGGGGGGGTATAGCCAGAGGGGGAGGGGCCTTGCACTTTTAATGTAGTGCTTTGTGTGGCCTCCAGAGGGCAGTAGCTATACCCCAATCGTCTGGGTCTCCCAATAGAGCGCTGAAGAAAAGCAGCATGTGGGCTCCAGCCTCCGTACCCGCAATGGATACCTCAACCTTAACAACACCGCCGACAAGAGTGGGGTGAGAAGGGAGCATGCTGGGGGCCCTATATGGGCCCACTTTTCTTCCATCCGACATGGTCAGCAGCTGCTGCTGACCAATCTGTGGAGCTGTGCTGTGCATGTCTGCCTCCTTCGCACAAAGCAAAAAAACTGAGGAGCCCGTGGGAGCACGGGGGGTGTATAGGCAGAAGGGGAGGGGCTTAACACTTTTGAGTGTAATACTTTGTGCTGCCTCCGGAGGCATAGCCTATACACCCAATTGTCTGGGTCTCCCAATAGAGCGACAAAGAAATGAAAAGCCAAACGTTCCGGCTCGGAGGGAGAGCCATCGGCCGGGCGGCGGGGAGCACCGGGCCTGTGGATTAGTTACTGTAATGTACAGGTCCAAATACATCGGAGCAGCCGAAGAACAGCGCCAATTTACAAAAACGCACTCACTTATTTCAAACTTTATTTACAAAAACGTTTCATGCCATGCCTGACGATTCCGTACAGAATCAGCGAGCCACTGCTTTATGTTAAATTAAAAGCAAAAAGAGAGAAGACGGCCACGGAGCTACGAATATAAGAGCCATGGAAATGGACGATTAAAACTGGACAGAAAAAAAAATAAAGTTCTAGAACATGTAGAGACGTCTGTACACTAAAACACGCGGGAGTCAGAACAGCAATATATGTACAAATACGCAACCACTGATGTCGCTCGCCCCCCCCCGGACAGAGAAATGCACAGTATGATACATAAAACAATAGTTTACAATCCGCCCAGACGAGACTCCGAGAGCAGAAGAGACGGCGGCGCCGGAACACGAGCCGCGCAAATCACTTCCGACTGCTTTTAATTCTTTCCAGTCTCTTTTTCAAGTCGTCGATGTTGGAGGCGGTGGCCGAGGAAGAGGAGGACGAGGTGGTGCTGGCGAGGGTCTGGTTGGAGTCTAGGTCCAGGTGCTGGAACTGCTCACGAGATTCCCGCAGCTGGGAGAGCTTGCTGTGCAACATGTCTGTGGACGATACCACGGATGGGGCGGAGGTCTTCGAGAGCAAGGAGCTGAGGGGAGGCCTCTCGTCCTGCTAGGAGACAAAATGTCATTACATGCCAAGGTAAAGGGGATTATCCAAGAGTTACACCCCCCAGGATCTGAGACGGATGACCCGACCCCCCCCCCCCCCCCAGGGAGGATTCCTATTGAATTGATGATGCCCTACAACTTTGTAATTCACTTTTTCTCTCTCTCATTCCGTTTTTGAGATAAAAAAAAATGCTAACTCCGTTGTTTTCCACCAGGTGGCGCTATAGGTGGTTTCATTGCGTAGGGCATGGCTACTTTACTATACCTAGACACCACTTCTATGCCTATAGCTGCCAAGTTAATGGCGGTGGACAGGATATGGTTGGACACGCTGTATAGAGGTGCGGTATATATAGGATATGGGTGGATACACTGTATAATGGTGCGGTGTATACAGGATATGGGTGGAAACGCTGTATATAGGTGCGGTGTATACAGGATATGGGTGGACACGCTGTATATAGGTGCGGTGTATACAGGATATGGGTGGACACGCTGTATATAGGTGCGGTGTATACAGGATATGGGTGGACACACTGTATATAGGTGCGGTGTATACAGGATATGGGTGGACACACTGTATATAGGTGCGGTGTATACAGGATATGGGTGCACACACTGTATATAGGTGCGGTGTATACAGGATATGGGTGCACGCACTGTATATAGGTGTGGTGTATACAGGATATGGGTGCACACACTGTATATAGGTGCGGTGTATACAGGATATGGGTGGACACACTGTATATAGGTGCGGTGTATACAGGATATGGGTGGACACGCTGTATATAGGTGCGGTGTATACAGGATATGGGTGCACACACTGTATATACTAGACAGGCTGTAGTGTGCGGATCAGGAGCGCAGCCTGGAAGGTGCCGTCTGTCCTCGGACCGTGGCAGCTGCACAGGTTGTAGATCACTAATCAGGCTTTACCTTTGCGTTGTCGAGCCCACACCTCTGGCGCAGGATTTTCAGCCTCTCCAGGTAGACAGACGGGCCGACCTCCTCCCCATTGGAATTGGTAGTGGGGGGAGGGGAGGTGGTGACGGCTGGAAGAGTATTGATCTCGGTCACGTGTGGGGAGATACCTGTCGGATACAGCAGCCGGTGAGATCGGGTACAGGCAGCGAGCACGAGACCACGGCCTAATCTGCAGGGCATCACCTGTAGAGGAGGTAATGCGAGCCTTCCCTTCCCGCTCCATCTCGATGAGGCGGAGGCCACGTTCCACGTAGCTCTGGAAGAACTGGGAGGAGTTCTTGAGGAACGGTTCAATCTCGGCGTCCGAATACTTTTTCTTGTACTCGTACAGCTCCGCCAAACCCTATGGAGGTGAATGTCACAAAAGTTCTAAGGATAGGTAATAACATTGATCGTCTTGCAACAATTGGCAGAATGAGCCACTTATTGACGTTCGATTAGCGCAGCAGTGCGCAAGCTCCACCGACGCTCCGTTCATTCTCTATGGAGCTGCCGAAAGCCCAAGTGCAGCGCTCAGCCGCCCCATAGAGATTGCATGGGCATGTAGACTGCTGCTTTATCTAAATGGGGATTAAGGTGCCCCCTTCTGCCATCGGTGAGGCGAGACCCCCCATTGTGAGTAGGAGATCCCTTCACTTTGTCCTTACCTCCTTAGTGTTCTCTTTGGAGCCAATCTTCTTGAAGATCTCGGCTAGGAAGTCACTGACATTCGCTTTTGAGGCTTTTTCCTGCTCGACAAAACACAAAGCAGACACTAAGCGGACAGACGGCAGGTACAGACGGCCCCGTCTATATACAGCACTTACACCGCTACTGGTTATATACCGGCAGGGCAGGACTCACCGTGCGGGACGCCCCCTTCTCCGTCTCCTTCTCACACTTGGAGCCGGTGCCGTCCATGGAGTGCTTCATCACCCGCAGGAGATGGGCCTCCAGCTCAGACTCGTGCTTGTTCTCGATCATGCTCAGGTGATCCATGATCTGCAAACATGGAGGACATTGCAGACACTGTGCGCCCCGGTCTGTGCGGTCCCGGTCCCGCAGCGGCCGCTTACCTTCGGGCCCTTCAGCTTGCACAGCGTGTGCAGCAGCGTCTTCAGCGTCCTCATGGGCAGCTCGCTCTTGTGCTGCTTCAGCTTCTCTTTGGGCAGGACCCTCATGAAGTTGTGGATGTCCAGCAGGATTCTGTCCAGATTTATATTATTGATGCATTCGGGGAGAAGCCGAATCATCCGCCACAAACACTGCAAATAAAACCGCGACACAACGTCAGCGTATAATCAGACGTCGACGGGAAAAATCTACAGCCGGATAAGACCAAGGAAATGCAAAAATGCTGTTACCCCCAGATAGGACGGTCAATTCAGCAATTGTCGGACGCCCAGAAAATATGTCCCAATGTCACTAATAGATGCTGCACAAACCCCTTAAAAGAAGGGAATTTTGTTACTTACCGTAAATTCCTTTTCTTCTAGCTCTTATTGGGAGACCCAGACGATTGGGTGTATAGCACTGCCTCCGGAGGCCACACAAAGCAATTACACTAAAAAGTGTAAGGCCCCTCCCCTTCTGGCTATACACCCCCAGTGGGATCACTGGCTCACCAGTTTTAGTGCAAAAGCAAGAAGGAGGAAAGCCAATAACTGGTTTAAACAAATTCTCTCCGAGTAACATCGGAGAACTGAAAAACCATTCAACATGAACAACATGTGTACCCGCAAAAAAACCAACAATCCCGAAGGACAACAGGGCGGGTGCTGGGTCTCCCAATAAGAGCTAGAAGAAAAGGAATTTACGGTAAGTAACAAAATTCCCTTCTTCTTCGGCGCTCTATTGGGAGACCCAGACGATTGGGACGTCCAAAAGCTGTCCCTGGGTGGGTAAAGAAATACCTCATGTTAGAGCTGCAAAACAGCCCTCCCCTACGGGGAGGCAACCGCCGCCTGCAGGACTCTTCTACCTAGGCTGGCGTCCGCCGAAGCATAGGTATGCACCTGATAATGTTTGGTGAAAGTGTGCAGACTCGACCAGGTAGCTGCCTGGCACACCTGTTGAGCCGTAGCCTGGTGTCGTAATGCCCAGGATGCACCCACGGCTCTGGTAGAATGGGCCTTCAGCCCTGATGGAACCGGAAGCCCAGCAGAACGGTAGGCTTCAAGAATTGGTTCTTTGATCCATCGAGCCAGGGTGGCCTTAGAAGCCTGCGACCCTTTGCGCTTACCAGCGACAAGGACAAAGAGTGCATCCGAACGGCGCAAGGGCGCCGTGCGGGAAATGTAGATTCTGAGTGCTCTCACCAGATCTAACAAATGTAAATCCTTCTCATACCGATGAACTGCATGAGGACAAAACGAAGGCAAAGAGATATCCTGATTAAGATGAAAAGAGGATACCACCTTCGGGAGAAACTCCTGAATAGGGCGCAGCACAACCTTGTCCTGGTGGAAGACCAGGAAGGGAGCCTTGGATGATAGCGCTGCCAGCTCAGACACTCTCCGAAGAGATGTGATCGCTACCAGAAAAGCCACTTTCTGTGATAGTCTAGAAAGTGAAACCTCCTTCAGAGGCTCGAAGGGCGGCTTCTGGAGGGCAACTAGTACCCTGTTCAGATCCCATGGATCTAACGGCCGCTTGTACGGGGGTACGATATGGCAAACCCCCTGTAGGAACGTGCGCACCTTAGGAAGGCGTGCCAAACGCCTCTGAAAAAAGACGGATAGCGCCGAGACCTGACCTTTAAGGGAGCCGAGCGACAAACCTTTTTCTAACCCAGATTGCAGGAAAGAAAGAAAGGTAGGCAATGCAAATGGCCAGGGAGACACTCCCTGAGCAGAGCACCAGGATAAAAATATCCTCCACGTTCTGTGGTAGATCTTAGCGGACGTGGGCTTCCTAGCCTGTCTCATGGTGGCAACGACCCCTTGGGACAATCCTGAAGACGTTAGGATCCAGGACTCAATGGCCACACAGTCAGGTTCAGGGCCGCAGAATTCCGATGGAAAAACGGCCCTTGGGACAGTAAGTCTGGTCGGTCTGGGAGTGCCCACGGTTGGCCGACCGTGAGCTGCCACAGATCCGGATACCACGCCCTCCTCGGCCAGTCTGGGGCGACAAGTATGACGCGGCTGCAATCGGATCTGATATTGCGTAGCACTCTGGGCAAGAGTGCCAGAGGTGGAAACACATAAGGGAGCCGGAACTGCGACCAATCTTGCACTAGGGCGTCTGCCGCCAGCGCTCTTTGATCGCGAGACCGTGCCATGAAGGTTGGGACCTTGTTGTTGTGCCGTGACGCCATTAGGTCGACGTCCGGCACCCCCCAGCGGCGACAGATTTCCTGAAACACGTCTGGGTGAAGGGACCATTCCCCTGCGTCCATGCCCTGGCGACTGAGGAAGTCTGCTTCCCAGTTTTCTACGCCGGGGATGTGAACTGCGGATATGGTGGAGGCTGTGGCTTCCACCCACATCAGAATCCGCCGGACTTCCTGGAAGGCTTGCCGACTGCGTGTCCCCCCTTGGTGGTTGATGTATGCCACCGCTGTGGAGTTGTCCGACTGAATTCGGATCTGCCTTCCTTCCAGCCACTGCTGGAAGGCTAGTAGGGCAAGATACACTGCTCTGATTTCCAGAACATTGATCTGAAGGGTGGACTCCTGCTGAGACCACGTACCCTGAGCCCTGTGGTGGAGAAAGACTGCTCCCCACCCTGACAGACTCGCGTCTGTCGTGACCACCGCCCAAGACGGTGGTAGGAAGGATCTTCCCTGTGATAATGAGGTGGGAAGAAGCCACCACTGCAGCGAGTCTTTGGCCGTCTGGGAAAGGGAGACTTTCCTGTCCAGGGATGTTGACTTCCCGTCCCATTGGCGGAGAATGTCCCATTGAAGTGGACGCAGATGAAACTGCGCAAACGGAACCGCCTCTATTGCCGCCACCATCTTCCCGAGGAAGTGCATGAGGCGTCTTAAGGAGTGCGGCTGACTTTGAAGGAGAGCCTGCTCCCCAGTCTGTAGAGACCGCTGCTTGTCCAGCGGAAGCTTCACTATCGCTGAGAGAGTATGAAACTCCATGCCAAGATACGTTAGTGATTGGGTCGGTGACAGATTTGACTTTGGGAAGTTGATGATCCACCCGAACGCCTGGAGAGTCTCCAGTGCAACATTCAGGCTGAGTTGGCATGCCTCTTGAGAGGGTGCCTTGACCAGTAGATCGTCCAAGTAAGGGATCACAGAGTGTCCGTGAGAGTGCAAGACTGCTACCACTGCTGCCATGATCTTGGTGAACACCCGGGGGGCTGTCGCCAGACCAAATGGCAGAGCTACGAACTGAAGATGGTCGTCTCCTATCACGAAGCGTAGAAAGCATTGGTGCTCTGTAGCAATCGGCACGTGGAGATAAGCATCTTTGATGTCTATTGATGCTAGGAAATCTCCTTGAGACATTGAGGCAATGACTGAGCGGAGGGATTCCATCCGGAACCGCCTGGCGTTCACATGCTTGTTGAGCAGTTTTAGGTCCAGAACAGGACGGAAGGAGCCGTCCTTTTTTTTTTGGAACCACAAAGAGATTGGAGTAAAATCCTCGCCCCCGTTCCTGAGGGGGGACAGGGATCACGACTCCTTCTGCTCTTAGAGAGTCCACCGCCTGCAGCAGGGCATCTGCTCGGTTGGGGTGTGGGGAGGTTCTGAAGAACCGAAGTGGAGGCCGAGAACTGAACTCGATTCTGTACCCGCGAGACAGAATGTCTGTTACCCACCGGTCTTTGACCTGTGACAGCCAAATGTCGCAAAAGCGGGAGAGCCTGCCACCGACCGAGGATGCGGAGGGAGGAGGCCGAAAGTCATGAGGTAGCCGCTTTGGAAGCGGTTCCTCCATTTGCTTTCCTGGGGCGTGAGTGAGCCCGCCAGGAATCTGAGCTCCCTTGTTCTTTCTGAGTCCTTTTGGACGAGGAGAATTGGGCCTTGCCCGAGCCTCGAAAGGACCGAAACCTCGACTGCCACTTTTTCTGTTGAGGTTTACTTGCTCTGGGCTGTGGTAAGGAAGAGTCCTTACCCTTGGACTGTTTTATGATTTCAGCCAATGGCTCACCAAACAGTCTGTCTCTAGATAATGGCAAGCTGGTTAAGCATTTTTTGGAACCAGCATCTGCTTTCCAGTCCTTTAACCACAAGGCTCTGCGCAAAACCACAGAATTGGCGGACGCCATAGCGGTACGGCTCGTAGATTCTAGGACAGCATTGATAGCATAGGTCGCAAACGCAGACATTTGCGAAGTTAGGGACGCCACTTGCGGCACTGCTGGATGTATGAAAGCATCCACCTGTGCTAAACCAGCTGAAATAGCTTGGAGTGCCCACACGGCCGCGAATGCTGGAGCAAACGACGCGCCGATAGATTCATAGACAGATTTCAACCAAAGGTCCATCTGTCTGTCGTTGGCATCTTTAAGTGAAGCGCCATCCTCTACTGCGACTATGGATCTAGCCGCAAGCTTGGAAATTGGGGGATCCACCTTTGGACACTGGGTCCAGCGTTTGGCCACTTCAGAGGGAAAAGGATAACGGGTATCCTTAGAACGTTTAGAGAAACGCTTGTCTGGATGAGCGTCGTGTTTCTGGATCGATTCTCTGAAGTCAGAGTGGTCCAAAAAAGCACTTAATTTACGCTTGGGATATAGGAAATGGAACTTCTCCTGCTGTGCAGCTGCCTCCTCTGCAGAAGGGGCTGGGGGAGAAATATCCAACAGTCTATTAATTGCCGATATAAGGTCATTAACCATGGCGTCACCATCAGGGGCATCCAGATTGAGAGGGGCCTCAGGATTAGAATCCTGATCACCGTCCTCAGTCTCATCACAGAGAGACTCTTGTCGCTGAGACCCTGAGCAGTGTGATGACGTGGAGGGTCTTTCCCAGCGAGCTCGCTTAGGCTGCCTGGGACTGTCATCTGAGTCAGAGACTTCAGCCTGTGATGCTTGAGACCCCCCTGAAGTACGGATTAGTTCCAACTGAGGGGGACCGGAGAGCATAGACACAGCAGTGTCCATGGTCTGAGCAACTGGCCTGGACTGCAAGGTCTCCAGGATTTTTGCCATAGTCACAGACATTTTATCAGCAAAAACTGCAAAGTCTGTCCCCGTCACCGGGGCAGGGTTCACAGGCGTCTCTGCCTGGGCCACTACCACCATAGGCTCTGGCTGACGAAGTGCCACTGGGACTGAACATGGCACACAATGAGAGTCGTTGGAGCCTGCTGGTAGATTAGCCCCACATGCAGTACAAACAGTGTACACAGCCTGTGCCTTGGCACCCTTGCGTTTTGCGGATGACATGTTGCTGCCTCCTCAGAGCAGTACAGGGTGTCCAGCCAAGAAGCGACCTTACAGTGCAACTATATATATATATATATGGTACCAAGAAAAAAGTACACTAATATAACACTGAGGCACTAGTGGGGCCAGCACTAAAGTGCAGCTTACCGCCCGCTTAGGAGCGGGTGTGTGGTCGCCGAAATCCCTTTAGTCTGGGTCTCCCAGAGCCTGCTGCCTTTCCCCAGCCAGACCGCATGTGTAATGGCTGCCGGCGTCCTTGTGGAGAGGGGGGGCGGGCCCTGGGCGTATACAGACGAAGAGCGGGAAGCCTGCTTCCCACTGTGCCTAGTGAGAGGGCTGGAGCATGTAAATAAAGCTCCAGCCCTCGGCGCTTGCCAATTGAGCAGCGTCTCTCCCCTACCCTGATTGACAGGGTGGGGGCGGGAACGAAGCGGCGCTAGGCCACAGAAGCCGGGGGCTAAAGTTAGAAGCGCCGCCGCCGTAAAGAAGGGAATTTTGTTACTTACCGTAAATTCCTTTTCTTCTAGCTCTTATTGGGAGACCCAGACGATTGGGGTATAGCTACTGCCTCCGGAGGCCACACAAAGCACTACACCAAAAAGTGCAAGGCCCCTCCCCTTCTGGCTATACCCCCCCGTGGTATCACGGGTTCTCCAGTTTTAGTGCCAAAGCAAGAAGGAGGAAAGCCAATAACTGGTTTAAACAAATTAACTCCGAGTAACATCGGAGAACTGAAAAACCGTTCAACATGAACAACATGTGTACCCGCAAACAACAAAAAAATCCCGAAGGACAACAGGGCGGGTGCTGGGTCTCCCAATAAGAGCTAGAAGAAAAGGAATTTACGGTAAGTAACAAAATTCCCTTCTTCTTCAGCGCTCTATTGGGAGACCCAGACGATTGGGACGTCCAAAAGCTGTCCCTGGGTGGGTAAAGAAATACCTCATGTTAGAGCTGCAAAACAGCCCTCCCCTACGGGGGTGTCACTGCCGCCTGCAGGACTCTTCTACCTAAGCTGGCATCCGCCGAAGCATAGGTATGCACCTGATAATGCTTGGTGAAAGTGTGCAGACTCGACCAGGTAGCTGCCTGGCACACTTGTTGAGCCGAAGCCTGGTGTCGTAATGCCCAGGACGCACCCACGGCTCTGGTTGAGTGGGCTTTTAGCCCTGAAGGAACCGGAAGCCCCGCAGAACGGTAGGCCTCTAGAATTGGTTCTTTGATCCATCGAGCCAGGGTGGCTTTAGAAGCCTGCAACCCCTTGCGCGGACCAGCGACAAGGACAAAAAGTGCATCGGAACGGCGCATGGGCGCCGTGCGGGAAATGTAGATTCTGAGTGCTCTCACCAGATCTAGCAAACGTAAGTCCTTTTCATACCGGTGAACCGGATGAGGACAAAAGGAAGGCAAGGATATATCCTGATTAAGATGAAACGAGGATACGACCTTAGGGAGAAACTCCGGAATGGGGCGCAGCACTACCTTGTCCTGGTGGAACACCAGGAAGGGAGCCTTGGATGACAGAGCTGCCAGCTCCGACACTCGCCGAAGCGATGTGATCGCAACAAGAAACGCCACTTTCTGTGACAGGCGAGAAAAGGAAACTTCCTTCAGAGGCTCGAAAGGCGGCTTCTGGAGAGCAACTAGTACCCTGTTCAGATCCCATGGATCTAACGGCCGCCTGTACGGGGGCACAATATGACAGACCCCCTGCAGGAACGTGCGCACCTTAGGAAGACGTGCTAGACGCTTCTGAAAAAACACGGATAGTGCCGAGACTTGCCCTTTAAGGGAGCTGAGCGACAAGCCCTTTTCTAACCCCGATTGCAGGAAAGAAAGAAAAGTGGGCAATGCAAATGGCCAGGGAGACACTCCCTGAGCGGAACACCAGGATAAGAAAATCTTCCACGTTCTGTGGTAGATCTTAGCAGAAGTCGACTTTCTAGCCTGTCTCATTGTGGCTACAACTCCTTGGGATAATCCTGCAGACGCTAGGATCCAGGACTCAATGGCCACACAGTCAGGTTCAGGGCCGCAGAATTCTGATGGAAAAACGGCCCTTGGGACAGTAAGTCTGGTCGGTCTGGAAGTGACCACGGTCGGCCGACCGTGAGATGCCACAGATCCGGATACCACGATCTCCTCGGCCAGTCTGGGGCGACGAGTATGACGCGGCTGCAATCGGATCTGATCTTGCGTAAGACTCTGGGCAAGAGTGCCAGAGGCGGGAATACGTATGGGAGCCGGAACTGCGACCAATCTTGTACTAAGGCGTCTGCCGCCAGAGCTATTTGATCGCGCGACCTCGCCATAAATGCCGGGACCTTGTTGTTGTGCCGGGACGCCATTAGGTCGACGTCCGGCACTCCCCAACGGCGACAGATTTCCTGAAACGCGTCCGGGTGAAGGGACCATTCCCCTGCGTCCATGCCCTGGCGACTGAGGAAGTCTGCTTCCCAGTTTTCGACGCCTGGGATGTGAACCGCGGATATGGTGGATGCTGTGTCTTCCACCCACATTAGAATGCGCCGGACTTCTTGGAAGGCTTGCCGACTGCGCGTCCCTCCTTGGTGGTTGATGTATGCCACCGCTGTGGAGTTGTCCGACTGGATTCGGATCTGCTTTCCTTCCAGCCACTGTTGGAAGGCTAGTAGGGCAAGATACACTGCCCTGATTTCCAGAACATTGAACTGAAGGGTGGACTCCTGCGGAGTCCACGTTCCCTGAGCCCTGTGGTGGAGAAAAACTGCTCCCCACCCTGACAGACTCGCATCTGTCGTGACCACTGCCCAGGACGGGGGCAGGAAGGATCTTCCCTGAGACAATGAGGTGGGAAGGAGCCACCATTGTAGAGAGTCCTTGGCCGTCTGAGAGAGGGAGACTTTCCTGTCTAGTGACGTTGACTTTCCGTCCCATTGGCGGAGAATGTCCCATTGAAGTGGGCGCAGATGAAACTGCGCAAAGGGAACTGCTTCCATGGCTGCCACCATCTTCCCTAGGAAGTGCATGAGGCGCCGCAAGGGGTGCGACTGACCCTGAAGGAGAGATTGCACCCCTGTTTGTAGTGATCGCTGTTTGTTCAGCGGAAGCTTCACTATCGCTGCTAGAGTATGGAACTCCATGCCAAGATACGTGAGTGATTGGGTCGGTGACAGGATCGACTTTGGAAAGTTGATGATCCATCCGAAAGACTGTAGAGTCTCCAGCGTAGCATTCAGGCTGAGTTGGCATGCCTCTTGAGAGGGTGCCTTGACCAGTAGATCGTCTAGGTAAGGGATCACCGAGTGTCCCTGAGAGTGCAAGACTGCTACCACTGCCGCCATGACCTTGGTGAAGACCCGTGGGGCTGTCGCCAGACCGAATGGCAGAGCTACGAACTGAAGATGGTCGTCTCCTATCACAAAACGTAGAAAACGTTGATGTTCTGTAGCAATTGGCACGTGGAGATAAGCATCTTTGATGTCTATTGAGGCAAGGAAGTCTCCTCGAGACATTGAGGCAATGACAGATCGTAGGGTTTCCATCCGGAACCGCCTGGCGTGCACATGTTTGTTGAGCAGTTTTAGGTCCAGAACAGGACGGAATGAGCCGTCCTTTTTTGGAACCACAAAGAGATTGGAGTAAAACCCTCGACCCTGTTCCTGAGGAGGGACAGGGATCACTACTCCTTCCGCTCTTAGGGAGTCCACCGCCTGCCGCAGAGCATCTGCTCGGTCTGGATGTGGGGAGGTTCTGAAGAATCGGGCTGGAGGACGAGAACTGAACTCGATTCTGTACCCGCGAGACAAAATGTCTGTCACCCACCGGTCCTTGACCTGTGACAGCCAAATGTCGCAAAAACGGGAGAGCCTGCCCCCGACCGGAGATTCGGCGGGAGGGGGCTGGAAGTCATGAGGTAGCCGCTTTGGAAGTGGTTCCTCCATTTGCTTTCTTGGGGCGTGCGTGAGCCCGCCAGGAATCTGAGTTTCTTTGCGTCCTCTGAGACCCTTTAGACGAGGTAAATGGTGTCTTGCCCGAACCTCGAAAGGACTGAAACCTCTGCTGCCACTTTTTCTGATGAGGTTTGCTTGTTCTGGGCTGGGGTAAAGAAGAGTCTTTACCCTTGGACTGCTTAATGATGTCAGCCAATGGCTCGCCAAACAGTCTATCTCTAGATAAAGGCAAGCTGGTTAAACATTTCTTGGAACCAGCATCTGCCTTCCAGTCCTTTAACCACAAGGCTCTGCGCAAAACTACCGAATTGGCGGACGCCATGGAGGTGCGGCTGGTAGATTCTAGGACCGCATTGATAGCGTAAGACGCAAACGCAGACATCTGCGAGGTAAGGGACGCCACTTGTGGCACTGCTGGATGTATGATAGCATCCACTTTTGCTAAACCAGCTGAAATAGCCTGGAGAGCCCATACGGCTGCGAATGCCGGAGCAAACGACGCGCCGATAGCTTCATAGACAGATTTTAACCAAAGGTCCATCTGTCTGTCATTGGCATCTTTAAGTGAAGCGCCATCCTCCACTGCAACTATGGATCTAGCTGCAAGTTTGGAAATCGGGGGGTCTACCTTTGGACACTGGGTCCAGCGCTTGACCACATCAGGGGGGAAAGGATAACGTGTATCCCTAGAACGTTTAGAGAAACGTCTTTCTGGGTGAGCGTCGTGTTTCTGGATTGATTCTCTGAAGTCAGAGTGATCCAACAAAGCACTTAATTTACGCCTGGGATAGAGGAAACGAAACTTCTCCTGCTCTGCAGCTGCCTCTTCTGCTGAAGGGGCTGGGGGAGCAATCTCTAACAGCCTATTGATGGCTGAGATGAGGTCGTTTACCATGGCGTCCCCATCAGGGGTATCCAGGTTGAGAGGGGTTCCAGGAGTGGATTCCTGATCACTCTCTTCAGACACCTCACAGGGAGACTGATTGCGCTGAGACCCTGAGCAGTGTGATGACGTTGAGGGTCTTTCCCAGCGAGCCCGCTTAGGGTGGCTGGGGCTATCATCTGAGTCATAATCCTCAGCTTGTGAAGCCGGGGACCCCCTTGTAGTCTGGATTGGATCCAGCTGAGGGGGGCCAGAGGACAGAGACCTCGCCGAGTCCAAAGACTGAGCCCCAGACATGGATTGCAAAGTTTCAAGGATTTTTGCCATAGTCACAGACATTCTATCAGCAAAAACTGCAAAGTCTGTCCCTGGCGCCGGGGCAGAACTTACAAGCGTCTCAGCCTGGGACACTACCTCTCCGGACTCCGGCTGGCGAAGCAGCACCGGATCGGAGCATTGCACACAATGGGAGTCATCGGAGCCTGCTGGTAGAGCAGCCCCACATGCAGCACACGCAGTGTACACAGCCCTTGCCTTGGCAGCCTTGCGTTTTGTGGATGGCATGTTGCTGCTTCCTCAGAGCGATCTGGGTATCCAGCCAGGAAGCGACCTCACAGTGCAAGAAATAAATATATCTATATATCTGGTAGACAGTACACCAATACACAGTGAGGCACTAGAGGGGCCAGCTGAAATGCCGCTTACCGCCCGCTTAAGAGCGGGTGTGTGGTCGCCAAAAAGCCCCCCCAGTCCAGGTCTCCCAGAGCCTGCGTTCTGCCTCCAGCCAGACTGCATGTAATGGCTGCCGGCGTCCTGGGAGAGGAGGGGGGGCGGGCCCTGGGCGTTCCTGGCTAAGAGCGGGAAGCCTGCTTCCCTCTGTGCCTAGTGAGAGGGCTGGAGCATGTAAATCAGGCTCCAGCCCTCGTCGCTGCTGCGAAACAGCGTCTCTCCCCTACCCTGATTGACAGGGTGGGGGCGGGAACGAAGCGGAGCTAGGCCGCAAAAAGCCGGGGACTAAAGTTATAAACGCCGCCGCCGTAAAAGCGCGGTCGGCGTGTCCCCGGCGCACCACAAGTCACAGCAGCGCCGCCCGGTCCAGTGGGGGTCGGCGCTGCGTTCCCACAACACAAAGTCCCCCAGTAAACTGTAGGAACACTAACTCCAACGTTACGGTCCCCGGCGCACTACAACACCCAGCCAGCCCGGAGTGTGTCTGTGCCTGCCGGGGACACAGAGTACCTGTATGATGCAGGGCCTTGTCCCTGATTGTACTCCTGCTCCATATCCATCAGGTGCTATGGGTCTGTGGATGGAGCCCGGCGTCAGAGCTTAGAGGCCGGCAGGATCCCACTTCCACAGAGCCCTACAAGGGGATGTGGAAGGAAAGCAGCATGTGGGGCTCCAGCCTCTGTACCAGCAATAGGTACCTCAACCTTACAACACCATCCACGGGTGAGAAGGGAGCATGCTGGGGGCCCTATATGGGCCCTCTTTTCTTCCATCCGAAATAGTCAGCAGCTACTGCTGACTAAAATCTGTGGAGCTATGCATGGATGTCTGACCTCCTTCGCACAAAGCTTGAAAACTGGAGAACCCGTGATACCACGGGGGGGTATAGCCAGAAGGGGAGGGGCCTTGCACTTTTTGGTGTAGTGCTTTGTGTGGCCTCCGGAGGCAGTAGCTATACCCCAATCGTCTGGGTCTCCCAATAGAGCGCTGAAGAAAGCGCGGTCGGCGCAAAGTCCCCGGCGCACCACAAGTCGCAGCTGCGCCGCCGCTCCAGTAGCGGTCGGCGCAGTAGTTCCCAACATGTAACGTCACTCAGCAAAGCTGCAGTGACCTAACCCCAGCGCACAGCGCTACTGTCCCCGGCGCACTATAACGCTCAGCAAGCCTTGAGAGTGTCCGTGCCTGCCGGGGACACAGAGTACCTGAAAGTTGCAGGGCCTTGTCCCTGAACGGCACTCCCGCTCCAAATCCAGCAGGTTCTCTGGGTCTGTGGATGGAGCCCGGCCCCAGGGCTTGGGGGCCGGCAAGATCCCACTTCCACAGAGCCCTCCAGGGGATGTGGAAGGAAAACAGCATGTGGGCTCCAGCCTCTGTACCAGCAATAGGTACCTCAACCTTACAAGCACCACCGCGGGTGAGAAGGGAGCATGCTGGGGGCCCCATATGGGCCCTCTTTTCTTCCATCCGATATAGCCAGCAGCTACTGCTGACTACAAACAGTGGAGCTATGCGTGGATGTCTGACCTCCTTCGCACAAAGCAGAAAACTGGTGAGCCAGTGATCCCACTGGGGGTGTATAGCCAGAAGGGGAGGGGCCTTACACTTTTTAGTGTAATTGCTTTGTGTGGCCTCCGGAGGCAGTGCTATACACCCAATCGTCTGGGTCTCCCAATAGAGCGCCGAAGAAATTCCCTTCTTCTTCGGCGCTCCATTGGGAGACCCAGACGATTGGGACGTCCAAAAGCTGTCCCTGGGTGGGTAAAGAATACCTCATGTTAGAGCTGCAAGACAGCCCTCCCCTATATGGAGGCAACTGCCGCCTGCAGGACTCTACTACCTAGGCTGGCGTCCGCCGAAGCATAGGTATGCACCTGATCATGTTTGGTGAAAGTGTGCAGACTCGACCAGGTAGCTGCCTGGCACACCTGTTGAGCCGTAGCCTGGTGTCGCAATGCCCAGGATGCACCCACGGCTCTGGTAGAATGGGCCTTCAGCCCTGATGGAACCGGAAGCCCAGCAGAACGGTAGGCTTCAAGAATTGGTTCTTTGATCCATCGAGCCAGGGTGGCCTTAGAAGCCTGCGACCCTTTGCGCTTACCAGCGACAAGGACAAAGAGTGCATCCGAACGGCGCAAGGGCGCCGTGCGGGAAATGTAGATTCTGAGTGCTCTCACCAGATCTAACAAATGTAAATCCTTCTCATACCGATGAACTGCATGAGGACAAAACGAAGGCAAAGAGATATCCTGATTAAGATGAAAAGAGGATACCACCTTCGGGAGAAACTCCTGAATGGGGCGCAGCACAACCTTGTCCTGGTGGAAGACCAGGAAGGGAGCCTTGGATGATAGCGCTGCCAGCTCAGACACTCTCCGAAGAGATGTGATCGCTACCAGAAAAGCCACTTTCTGTGATAGTCTAGAAAGTGAAACCTCCCTCAGAGGCTCGAAGGGCGGCTTCTGGAGGGCAACTAGTACCCTGTTCAGATCCCATGGATCTAACGGCCGCTTGTACGGGGGTACGATATGGCAAACCCCCTGTAGGAACGTGCGCACCTTAGGAAGGCGTGCCAAACGCCTCTGAAAAAAGACGGATAGCGCCGAGACCTGACCTTTAAGGGAGCCGAGCGACAAACCTTTTTCTAACCCAGATTGCAGGAAAGAAAGAAAGGTAGGCAATGCAAATGGCCAGGGAGACACTCCCTGAGCAGAGCACCAGGATAAGAATATCCTCCACGTTCTGTGGTAGATCTTAGCGGACGTGGGCTTCCTAGCCTGTCTCATGGTGGCAACGACCCCTTGGGACAATCCTGAAGACGCTAGGATCCAGGACTCAATGGCCACACAGTCAGGTTCAGGGCCGCAGAATTCCGATGGAAAAACGGCCCTTGGGACAGTAAGTCTGGTCGGTCTGGTAGTGCCCACGGTTGGCCGACCGTGAGCTGCCACAGATCCGGATACCACGCCCTCCTCGGCCAGTCTGGGGCGACGAGTATGACGCGGCTGCAATCGGATCTGATCTTGCGTAGCACTCTGGGCAAGAGTGCCAGAGGTGGAAACACATAAGGGAGCCGGAACTGCGACCAATCTTGCACTAGGGCGTCTGCCGCCAGCGCTCTTTGATCGCGAGACCGTGCCATGAAGGTTGGGACCTTGTGGTTGTGCCGGGACGCCATGAGGTCGACGTCCGGCCTTCCCCATCGGCGACAGATTTCCTGAAACACGTCTGGGTGAAGGGACCATTCCCCTGCGTCCATGCCCTGGCGACTGAGGAAGTCTGCTTCCCAGTTTTCTACGCCGGGGATGTGAACTGCGGATATGGTGGAGGCCGTGGCTTCCACCCACATCAGAATCCGCCTGACTTCCTGGAAGGCTTGCCGACTGCGTGTCTCCCCTTGGTGGTTGATGTATGCCACCGCTGTGGAGTTGTCCGACTGAATTCGGATCTGCCTTCCTTCCAGCCACTGCTGGAAGGCTAGTAGGGCAAGACACACTGCTCTGATTTCCAGAACATTGATCTGAAGGGTGGACTCCTGCTGAGTCCACGTACCCTGAGCCCTGTGGTGGAGAAAAACTGCTCCCCACCCTGACAGACTCGCGTCTGTCGTGACCACCGCCCAAGACGGTGGTAGGAAGGATCTTCCCTGTGATAATGAGGTGGGAAGAAGCCACCACTGCAGAGAGTCCTTGGCCGTCTGGGAAAGGGAGACTTTCCTGTCCAGGGATGTTGACTTCCCGTCCCATTGGCGGAGAATGTCCCATTGAAGTGGGCGCAGATGAAACTGCGCAAACGGAACCGCTTCCATTGCCGCCACCATCTTCCCGAGGAAGTGCATGAGGCGTCTTAAGGAGTGCGACTGACTTTGAAGGAGAGCCTGCACCCCAGTCTGTAGTGACCTCTGCTTGTCCAGCGGAAGCTTCACTATCGCTGAGAGAGTATGAAACTCCATGCCAAGATACGTTAGTGATTGGGTCGGTGACAGATTTGACTTTGAGAAGTTGATGATCCACCCGAACGTCTGGAGAGTCTCCAGTGCAACAGTCAAGCTGAGTTGGCATGCCTCTTGAGAGGGTGCCTTGACCAGTAGATCGTCCAAGTAAGGGATCACAGAGTGTCCCTGAGAGTGCAAGACTGCTACCATTGCCGCCATGATCTTGGTGAACACCCGTGGGGCTGTCGCTAGACCAAATGGCAGAGCTACGAACTGAAGATGGTCGTCTCCTATCACGAAGCGTAGAAAGCGTTGGTGCTCTGTAGCAATCGGCACGTGGAGATAAGCATCCTTGATGTCTATTGATGCTAGGAAATCTCCTTGAGACATTGAGGCAATGACTGAGCGGAGGGATTCCATCCGGAACCGCCTGGCGTTCACATGCTTGTTGAGCAGTTTTAGGTCCAGAACAGGACGGAATGAGCCGTCCTTTTTTGGCACCACAAAGAGATTGGAGTAAAAACCTTGACCTCGTTCCTGAAGAGGAACAGGGACCACCACTCCTTCTGCTCTTAGAGAATTCACCGCCTGCAGAAGGGCATCTGCTCGGTCGGGATGTGGGGAAGTTCTGAAGAACCGAGGCGGAGGACGAGAACTGAACTCTATCCTGTACCCGTGAGACAAAATGTCTGTTACCCACCGGTCTTTGACCTGTGGCAGCCAAATGTCGCAAAAGCGGGAGAGCCTGCCACCGACCGAGGATGCGGAGGGAGGCGGCCGAAAGTCATGAGGCAGCCGCCTTGGAAGCGGTACCTCCGGTTGCTTTCTTGGGGCGTGAGTGAGCCCGCCAGGAATCAGAGCTCCTTTGCTCTTTCTGAGTCCCTTTGGACGAGGAGAATTGGGGCTTGCCCGAGCCTCGAAAGGACCGAAACCTCGACTGCCACTTCCTCTGTTGAGGTTTGCTTGATCTGGGCTGGGGTAAGGAGGAGTCCTTACCTTTGGACTGTTTAATGATTTCCGCCAATTGCTCACCAAACAGTCTGTCTCCAGATAATGGCAAGCTGGTTAAACATTTTTTAGAAGCAGAATCTGCTTTCCATTCCTTTAACCACAAGGCTCTGCGCAAAACTACAGAGTTGGCGGATGCCATTGAGGTACGGCTCGTAGAGTCCAGTACCGCATTGATAGCGTAGGTCGCAAACGCAGACATTTGCGTAGTTAGGGACGCCACTTGCGGCACTGCTGGACGTATGAGAGAGTCCACCTGTGCCAGACCAGCTGAAATAGCTTGGAGCGCCCACACGGCCGCGAATGCTGGAGCAAACGACGCGCCGATAGCTTCATAGACAGATTTCAACCAAAGGTCCATCTGTCTGTCATTGGCATCTTTAAGTGAAGCCCCATCTTCCACTGCAACTATGGATCTAGCTGCAAGCCTGGATATTGGAGGGTCCACTTTTGGACACTGGGTCCAGCGTTTGACCACGTCAGGGGGAAAGAAGGGAATTTTGTTACTTACCGTAAATTCCTTTTCTTCTAGCTCTTATTGGGAGACCCAGACGATTGGGTATAGCTACTGCCCTCCGGAGGCCACACAAAGCACTACACTAAAAAGTGCAAGGCCCCTCCCCTTCTGGCTATACCCCCCCGTGGCATCACGGGTTCTCCAGTTTTAGTGCCAAAGCAAGAAGGAGGAAGCCAATAACTGGTTTAAACAAATTAACTCCGAATAACGTCGGAGAACTGAAAAAACCGTTCAACATGAACAACATGTGTACCCGCAAACAACCAAGAAATCCCGAAGGACAACAGGGCGGGTGCTGGGTCTCCCAATAAGAGCTAGAAGAAAAGGAATTTACGGTAAGTAACAAAATTCCCTTCTTCTTCAGCGCTCTATTGGGAGACCCAGACGATTGGGACGTCCAAAAGCTGTCCCTGGGTGGGTAAAGAGATACCTCATGTTAGAGCTGCAAAACAGCCCTCCCCTACGGGGATGTCACTGCCGCCTGCAGGACTCTTCTACCTAAGCTGGCATCCGCCGAAGCATAGGTATGCACCTGATAATGTTTGGTGAAAATGTGCAGACTCAACCAGGTAGCTGCCTGGCACACCTGTTGAGCCGAAGCCTGGTGTCGTAGCGCCCAGGACGCACCCACGGCTCTGGTTGAATGGGCTTTCAGCCCTGAAAGAACCGGAAGCCCTGCAGAACGGTAGGCTTCCAGAATTGGTTCTTTGATCCATCGAGCCAGGGTGGCTTTAGAAGCCTGCAACCTCTTGCGCGTACCAGCGACAAGGGCATCGGAACGGCGTATGGGCGCCGTGCGGGAAATGTAGATTCTGAGTGCTCTCACCAGATCTAGCAAACGTAATCATTCTCATACCGGTGAACCGGATGAGTGCAAAAGGACGGTAAGGAGATATCCTGATTAAGATGAAACGAGGATACGACCTTAGGGAGAAACTCCGGAATGATGCGCAGCACTACCTTGTCCTGGTGAAACACCAGGAAGGGAGCCTTGGATGACAGAGCTGCCAGCTCAGACACTCGCCGAAGCGATGTGATCGCAACGAGAAACGCCACCTTCTGTGACAGGCGAGAAAAGGAAACTTCCTTCAGAGGCTCGAAAGCGGCTTCTGGAGAGGAACTAGAACCCTGTTCCGATCCCATGGATCTAACGGCCGCTTGTACGGGGGTACGATATGACAAACCCCCTGCGGGAACGTGCGCACCTTAGAAAGACGTGCTAGACGTTTCTGAAAAAACACGGATAGTGCTGAGACTTGCCCTTTGAGGGAGTCTAGCGACAAGCCCTTTTCTAACTCCTATTGTAGGAAGGAAAGAAAAGTAGGCAATGCAAATGGCCAGGGAGACACTCCCTGAGTAGAGCACCAGATTAAGAAAATCTTCCACGTTCTGTGGTAGATCTTAGCAGACGTGGGCTTCCTAGCCTGTCTCATGGTGGCAACGACCCCTTGGGATAATCCTGAAGACGCTAGGATCCAGGACACAAAGGCCACACAGTCAGGTTCAGGGCCGCAGAATTCCGATGGAGAAAACGGCCCTTGAGACAGTAAGTCTGGTCGGTCTGGTAGTGACCCCGGTCGGCCGACCGTGAGCTGCCACAGATCCGGGTACCACGATCTCCTCGGCCAGTCTGGTGCGACAAGTATGACGCGGCTGCAATCGGATCTGATTTTTGCGCAGTACTCTGGGCAAGAGTGCCAGAGGTGGAAACACATATGTGAGCCGGAACTGCGACCAATCTTGCACTAAGGCGTCTGCCGCCAGAGCTCTGTGATCGCGCGATCGTGCCATAAATGCCGGGACCTTGTTGGTGTGCCGAGACGCCATTAGGTCGACGTCCGGCACCCCCCAGCGGCAACAGATTTCCTGAAACACGTCCGGGTGAAGGGACCATTCCCCCGCGTCCATGCCCTGGCGACTGAGGAAGTCTGCTTCCCAGTTTTCTACGCCCGGGATGTGAACTGCGGATATGGTGGATGCTGTGTCCTCCACCCACATGAGGATTCGCCGGACTTCCTGGAAGGCTGCTGACTGCGTGTCCCTCCTTGGTGGTTGATGTATGCCACCGCTGTGGAGATGTCCGATTGGATTCGGATCTGCTCTCTTTCTAGCCACTTCTGGAAAGCTAATAGGGTAAGATACCCTGCCCCGATTTCCAGAACATCGATCTGAAGGGTGGACTCCTGCTGAGTCCACGTCCCCTGAGCCATGTGGCGGAGACAAACTGCTCCCCACCCTGACAGACTCGTATCTGTCGTGACCACTGCCCAGGATGGGGGCTATGACAATGAGGTGGGAATAAGCCACTATTGCAGAGAGTCCTCGGCCGTCAGGGAAAGGGAGACTTCCCGTCCAGGGAGGTTGACTGCCCATCCCATTGGCGGAGAATGTCCCATTGCCGTTGGCGCAGATGAAACTGCGCAAGGAGAACTGCCTCGATGGCTGCCACCATCTTCCTTAGGAAGTGCATGAGGCGCCTTAAGGGGTGCGACTGGCCTTGAAGGAGAGACTGCACCTCTGTCTGCAGTGAACGCTGCTGGTTCAGCGGAAGCTTCACTATGGCTGATAGAGTATGAAACTCCATGCCGAGATACGTTAGTGATTGAGTCGGAGACAGATTTGACCTTGCCAAATTGATGATCCACCCGAAAGTCTGGAGAGTCTCCAGCGTAACATTCAGGCTGCGTTGGCATGCCTCGAGGGAGGGTGCTTTGACGAGTAGATCGTCCAAGTACGGGATCACCGGGTGTCCCTGAGAGTGCAAGACTGCTACCACTGCTGCCATGACCTTGGTGAACACCCGTGGGGCTGTCGCCAGACCGAATGGCAGAGCTACGAACTGAAGATGTTCGTCTCCTATCACAAAACGTAGAAAACGTTGGTGCTCCGTAGCAATTGGCACGTGGAGATAGGCATCTTTGATGTCTGTTGAGGCAAGGAAGTCTCCTCGAGACATTGAGGCAATGACGGATCGGAGGGAGCCCATCCGGAACCGCCTGGCGTTCGCATGCTCGTTGAGCAGTTTCAGGACCAGAACAGGACGGAAGGAACCGTCCATTTTTGGAGCCCCAAAGAGATTGGAGTACAAACCCTCGCCCTCGTTCCTGAGGGGGGACAGGGATCACCACTCCTTCTGCTCTTAGAGCGTCCACCGCCTGCAGCAGGGCATCTGCTCGGTGGAGAGGTGGGGCCGTTCTGAAGAATGGAGTCGGAGGACGAGAACAGAACACTGTCCTGTGCACGTGAGCACAATGTCCGTCACCCACCGGTCTGTGACCTGTGGCAGCTAAATGTTGCCAAAGGCGGGGGAGTCTGCCATCAACCGCGGATGCGGAGAGAGAGAGCTGAGAGTCCTGAGGAGACCGCCTTGGTAGCGGTTCCTCCGACTGCCTTCCTTGGGCGAGATTGAGCCCGGCCGGAATCTGAGCCCGTCTGAGGTTTTGTAGCCCTTTTGCACGAGGACAATTGGGACCTGCCGGAGCTTGGGAAGGACCGAAACCTCGACTGTACTTTTAGGACAGTATTAACAGGGTAAGTCGCAGTGCAGACATTGCGGGGTTACGGACGCCTCTGCGGTACAGATGTCCCTGCTCAAGGTCAGCTGCGCAAGAACAGCTGAAAAGGTTAGGTTGCCAATACGGCTGTGGATGCCGGAGCAACCGACACGCCGATAGCCTCCTAGACAGATTTCAACCAGAGTCCATCTGTCTGTGAATGGCATCTTTAAGTGAAGCCCCATCTCCAGTGCAACTATGGCTCTATATGCAAGCCTGGAGATTGGAGAATCCACCTTTGGACCCTGGGTCCAGCGCTGACCACGTCAGGGGAAAAGGGATAACGTGTATCCTAAAAACGTTTGGAGAAGACGCTTATCTGGTAAGCGTGGTGTTCCTGGACTGCTTCTCTGAAGTCAGCGTGGCCAGAAAAAAACTCAATATCTGCGTGAGATACTGAAAAGGAACTTCTCCTGTTCGTCTCCTATCTCCACTGGGGGAGCTGAGGGAGAAAGATCCAACCTTCCATTGATGGACGGTATAGGATCATTCCGTATGGCGTTACCACCCGGTGTATCCGGATTGAGAGCGATGTCAGTATCAAAGCCCTGAAGAGCTGCCCTTTTGGTCAAGTAGATTGCCCATGGGTGCAAGTCTCTATATTATGACTACTCCGTCCCTGTCCATGGACAGGGTTGACAGGAGGTTTCTTTGGCCACAACTAGTAGAGCCCCGGCAGACGAAGTGCTAGAGACCCCGGCAGACGACGTGCAACAGGGGAGCATGCACACAATGGGACGGTGTCATGAACAGCATCCCATGTAGTAAAAACAGCACTGAAATCTGTGTTGCTTTTTTGCCGCTGCCGACTAGCTATCTAGAAGTATATAGCCAAGATTGGTGACCGTACATTGCAATGTATTGCATACAGGCATAAAGTACAAATGACCACTGCAGCACAAGCAATACAAGCAGCATAGAAGCCTGTGCCCTGGCACCCCTGCTCTTCTGCTGCTGCATACTAGTCATCTAGGGGAATATAGCCCAGAAGAGTGACCGTACAGTGCAATGTATAGCATACAAGCACAAGTACAAATGAGCACTGCAGCACATGCAAAACAAGCAGCATAGAAGCCTGTGCCCTGGCACCCCAGCTCTTCTGCTGCTGTAGACTAGTCATCTCGGGGAATATGGCCCAGAAGAGTGACCATACAGTGCTATGTATAGCATACAAGCACAAGTACAAATGCACACTGCAGCCCATGCAATACAAGCAGCATAGAAAAAAACCTGTGCCCCAGCACCCTTGGTTTTCTGCTGCTGTAGTCTAGCCATTCCAGGAGAATATAGCTAAGACTAGCGACTGTACAGTGCAATGTATAGCATATAAGCATAAACACAAATGAACACCTCAGTCGTGCAATACAAGCAGCCTAGAAAGCCTGTGCCTTAGCACACCTGCTTTCCTGCTGCTGATGTGTCGCTCTCCAAGCGGGCATATAGCGACCTATGCAGTAAAAAACAACACATGTACACACTGCAGTTATATTGTGGTCAGCACTATGTGTGCCGCTTACCGCCCGCCTATAAGCGGGTGTATGATCGCCACCGTCCTGCCTTGGTACCGAAAGTCCGAGCTCTGCAGTAATGGCTGCCGGCTTCTTCCCCAGCTCGTGTGAGGAGGGGCGGGCCGTGGGCGTGCCCCCAAGGCAGAGCGGGAATCCGGCGTCCGACAGTGTGCAGTGAGAGGGCTGGAGCATGTAAAAAGGCTCCAGCCCTCGGCGCTGCTGATTGCTCAGCGTCTGTCCCCTTCCCTGAGTGACAGGGAGGGGGCGGGAACGAAGCGGCACTAGGCCGCAGAAGCCGGGGACTGGATTTATAAGCGCCGCCGCCGTAAAAGCGCGGTCGGCGCCCAGTCCCCGGCGAACTACAAGTCCCAGCCGCGCCGCCGCTCCCGGAGCGTCCGGCGCGGTAGTTACCAAAACACAAAGTCACTCAGCAAAGCTGCGGTGACTGTAACCCTTTACTGTCCCCGGCGCACTAGCACACCCAGCAAGTCTGGAGTGTGCTGTGCCTGTGTGTACGGGGACACAGAGTACCTGTAATGGTGCAGGGCCATGTCCCTGAACGGTACTCCAGCTCAGTATCCAGCAGGTTCAAATGGGTCTGTGGATGGAGCCCGGCGTCAGAGCTTTGAGGCCGGCAGGATCCCACTTCCTCAGAGCCCCTCAGGGGGATGTGGAAGGAAAGCAGCATGTGGGCTCCAGCCTCCGTACCAGCAATAGGTACCTCAACCTTACAACACCATCCACGGGTGAGAAGGGAGCATGCTGGGGGCCCTATATGGGCCCTCTTTTCTTCCATCCGAAATAGTCAGCAGCTACTGCTGACTAAAATCTGTGGAGCTATGCGTGGATGTCTGACCTCCTTCGCACAAAGCTTGAAAACTGGAGAACCCGTGATACCACGGGGGGTATAGCCAGAAGGGGAGGGGCCTTGCACTTTTTAGTGTAGTGCTTTGTGTGGCCTCCGGAGGGCAGTAGCTATACCCCAATCGTCTGGGTCTCCCAATAGAGCGCTGAAGAAAAGCACTTAATTTACGCTTGGGATATAGGAAATGGAACTTCTCCTGCTGTGCAGCTGCCTCCTCTGCAGAAGGGGCTGGGGGAGAAATATCCAACAGTCTATTAATCGCCGATATAAGGTCATTAACCATGGCGTCACCATCAGGGGCATCCAGATTGAGAGGGGCCTCAGGATTAGAATCCTGATCACCGTCCTCAGTCTCATCACAGAGAGACTCTTCTCGCTGAGACCCTGAGCAGTGTGATGACGTGGAGGGTCTTTCCCAGCGAGCTCGCTTAGGCTGCCTGGGACTGTCATCGGAGTCAGAGACTTCAGCCTGTGATGCCTGGGACCCCCTTGAAGCACGGATTAGTTCCAACTGAGGGGGACCGGGGAACATAGACACAGCAGTGTCCATGGTCTGAGCAACTGGCCTGGACTGCAAGGTCTCCAGGATTTTTGCCATAGTCACAGACATTTTATCAGCAAAAACTGCAAAGTCTGTCCCCGTCACCGGGGCAGGGTTCACAGGCGTCTCTGCCTGGGCCACTACCACCATAGGCTCTGGCTGACGAAGTGCCACTGGGACTGAACATTGCACACAATGAGAGTCGTTGGAGCCTGCTGGTAGATTAGCCCCACATGCAGTACAAGCAGTGTACACAGCCTGTGCCTTGGCACCCTTGCGTTTTGCGGATGACATGTTGCTGCCTCCTCAGAGCAGTACAGGGTGTCCAGCCAAGAAGCGACCTTACAGTGCAACTATATATATATATATGGTACCAAGAAAAAAAGTACACTAATATAACACTGAGGCACTAGTGGGGCCAGCACTAAAGTGCAGCTTACCGCCCGCTTAGGAGCGGGTGTGTGGTCGCCGAAATCCCTTTAGTCTGGGTCTCCCAGAGCCTGCTGCCTTTCCCCAGCCAGACCGCATGTGTAATGGCTGCCGGCGTCCTTGTGGAGAGGGGGGGCGGGCCCTGGGCGTATACAGACGAAGAGCGGGAAGCCTGCTTCCCACTGTGCCTAGTGAGAGGGCTGGAGCATGTAAATAAAGCTCCAGCCCTCGGCGCTGCCAATTGAGCAGCGTCTCTCCCCTACCCTGATTGACAGGGTGGGGGCGGGAACGAAGCGGCGCTAGGCCGCAGAAGCCGGGGGCTAAAGTTAGAAGCGCCGCCGCCGTAAAAGCGCGGTCGGCGCAAAGTCCCCGGCGCACCACAAGTCGCAGCTGCGCCGCCGCTCCAGTAGCGGTCGGCGCAGTAGTTCCCAACATGTAACGTCACTCAGCAAAGCTGCAGTGACCTAACCCCAGCGCACAGCGCTACTGTCCCCGGCGCACTATAACGCTCAGCAAGCCTTGAGAGTGTCCGTGCCTGCCGGGGACAGAGTACCTGAAAGTTGCAGGGCCTTGTCCCTGAACGGCACTCCCGCTCCAAATCCAGCAGGTTCTCTGGGTCTGTGGATGGAGCCCGGCCCCAGGGCTTGGGGGCCGGCAAGATCCCACTTCCACAGAGCCCTCCAGGGGATGTGGAAGGAAAACAGCATGTGGGCTCCAGCCTCTGTACCAGCAATAGGTACCTCAACCTTACAAGCACCACCCCGGGTGAGAAGGGAGCATGCTGGGGGCCCCATATGGGCCCTCTTTTCTTCCATCCGATATAGCCAGCAGCTACTGCTGACTACAAACAGTGGAGCTATGCGTGGATGTCTGACCTCCTTCGCACAAAGCAGAAAACTGGTGAGCCAGTGATCCCACTGGGGGTGTATAGCCAGAAGGGGAGGGGCCTTACACTTTTTAGTGTAATTGCTTTGTGTGGCCTCCGGAGGCAGTGCTATACACCCAATCGTCTGGGTCTCCCAATAGAGCGCCGAAGAAAAGGAGGTTGTCCACTACTTTTACATTGACGGCCCATCCTTGGAATTTTCGGGGTCAGACCCCGGCACCCGCCGATCAGCCGTTTTGTGCCGCCAGCAACACGTGGATAGAAATGCTCAGGTCCAGAGCTGCCCAGTCTTTATGGCGTCTGTGAGGCAAATCCCGGGATATGAAGATGAATTATGACTCCAGTCATAATCCCTCATCACTCCCTGGCAGTGCCCCCTCCCTTCTTGTTCTCAGTGTTCCACTTACACCTCCATGGCCATGTCCTGTGATATGGAAATTAGGTGGCTTAGGGACAATGGACACAGGATGACTCCCTGCCGTGACCCTGTAGTGGGGGCTGCTAGCTAGTTAGCAAGGCTATGGAAATAGCCAGACAGAACGACTCCAGTAAAAAATGGTTCATATCTCGCAAGCCATATTTCCGATAAATATGGCAACCATAAAAATGGTGTCTCCGCATGCGGACGATGCCGGCACACCCTTTTTATGGGAGCAGGACATTGGGAAATGCCCCAGGCGTGATATCAGCCAATGGGGAACTGGCAGACAGGTCATGAGTCCCCTCGTTCTGTAGCTAAATTCATAACTGTCACAATGAGAGCATTGGCGTCCGCCTACGACGCTCCCAGGCAAAGTTATGGCCCATATTCCATGTTGTGGATTGTCCATAACTCAAGCCAGGGGTGGAGCAGTGCTCCCTCTGAGGTCACTAAGGTAGGAGGGGACCTGGATTTGCCCAGGTTGATAACCCTACTTCGGCCATTTTCCAGTGTTCTTTCGCTGGGGGTCACGTGTAGGAAACATCTGTGGGAGTTCCTGGAAACCTGGTCTACAGCGCCCCCCTGTGGCCAGACGCACAAGGTAACTGATTGAATTGCATACCTGTTTGTAAACCATGCTTTATCTGTAACTGTACTCTGACCTATGTATATTCTGTAGATTCCCTATTGTATATATTGTAGTTTCTAGTGTGGCTTTAGGCTGATTAAATTATATAATTAATCTTGGGCTGTTCTGTTATCTCGATCTTGAATCCCACGTCTGTGTGTTCGGCTAATAGTTACCGTAAATCGGTTGGTGGCAGCGAATTGTGCCAAGGATTATTGTGGGGAGGCCAGTGAGATTCGGGGAGATTTTATATATTCCGCCCGCGGAGGTCGGGGGAATATATACCCTACTCTCACCGGGGACCCTTCAATAATCGGCATAAGTAGTATAGCGGCCTCCTTGCTTATTGTCGGGCAATTCCATAATTGGCCTGACTATAAGAGGGGCGCTAGAGAGCGCGTCACGTGCTCTGTCTGTCGGTCGGGAGGTATAAAGGAGGGGTGACCCCCACTTGTTACCCCCCGATTGTGACGTACTGGTAGCCAGCGCGGGGGATTTCTGAGTGACCCCCCCCGGTGGTTTGTGACATATTGGTGGCATAGCGGTGGGATCGAGATGAAGGGAATTTTGTTACTTACCGTAAATTCCTTTTCTTCTAGCTCTTATTGGGAGACCCAGACGATTGGGGTATAGCTACTGCCCTCTGGAGGCCACACAAAGCACTACATTAAAAGTGCAAGGCCCCTCCCCCTCTGGCTATACCCCCCCCGTGGTATCACGGGTTCTCCAGTTTTAGTGCCAAAGCAAGAAGGAGGAAGCCAATAACTGGTTTAAACAAATTAACTCCGAATAACATCGGAGAACTGAAAAACCGTTCAACATGAACAACATGTGTACCCGCAAACAACAAAAAAACATCCCGAAGGACAACAGGGCGGGTGCTGGGTCTCCCAATAAGAGCTAGAAGAAAAGGAATTTACGGTAAGTAACAAAATTCCCTTCTTCTTCAGCGCTCTATTGGGAGACCCAGACGATTGGGACGTCCAAAAGCTGTCCCTGGGTGGGTAAATAAATACCTCATGTTAGAGCTGCAAAACAGCCCTCCCCTACGGGGGTGTCACTGCCGCCTGCAGGACTCTTCTACCTAAGCTGGCATCCGCCGAAGCATAGGTATGCACCTGATAATGTTTGGTGAAAGTGTGCAGACTGGACCAGGTAGCTGCCTGGCACACCTGTTGAGCCGAAGCCTGGTGACGTAATGCCCAGGACGCACCCACGGCTCTGGTGGAGTGGGCTTTTAGCCCTGAAGGAACCGGAAGCCCCGCAGAACGGTAGGCCTCTAGAATTGGTTCTTTGATCCATCGAGCCAGGGTGGCTTTAGAAGCCTGCAACCCCTTGCGCGGACCAGCGACAAGGACGAAAAGTGCATCGGCACGGCGTATGGGCGCCGTGCGGGAAATGTAGATTCTGAGTGCTCTCACCAGATCTAGCAAACGTAAGGCCTTTTCATACCGGTGAACCGGATGAGGGCAAAAAGAAGGCAAGGATATATCCTGATTAAGATGAAAAGAGGATACGACCTTAGGAAGAAACTCCGGAATGGGGCGCAGCACAACCTTGTCCTGGTGGAACACCAGGAAGGGAGCCTTAGATGACAGAGCTGCCAGCTCAGACACTCGCCGAAGCGATGTGATCGCAACAAGAAACGCCACTTTCTGCGACAGCCGAGAAAAGGAAACTTCCTTCAGAGGCTCGAAGGGCGGCTTCTGGAGAGCAACTAGTACCCTGTTCAGATCCCATGGATCTAACGGTCGCTTGTACGGGGGCACAATATGACAGACCCCCTGCAGGAACGTGCGCACCTTAGGAAGACGTGCTAGACGCTTCTGAAAAAACACGGATAGTGCCGAAACTTGCCCTTTAAGGGAGCTGAGCGACAAGCCCTTTTCTAACCCCGATTGCAGGAAGGAAAGAAACTTGGGCAATGCAAATGGCCAGGGAGACACTCCCTGAGCAGAGCACCAGGACAAGAAAATCTTCCACGTTCTGTGGTAGATCTTAGCCGAATTCGACTTTCTAGCTTGTCTCATTGTGGCAACGACTCCCTGAGATAATCCAGCAGATGCTAGGATCCAGGACTCAATGGCCACACAGTCAGGTTCAGGGCCGCAGAATTCTGATGGAAAAACGGCCCTTGGGACAGTAAGTCTGGTCGGTCTGGCAGTGACCACGGTCGACCGATCGTGAGATGCCACAGATCCGGATACCACGACCTCCTCGGCCAGTCTGGAGCGACGAGTATGACGCGGCTGCACTCGGATCTGATCTTGCGTAGCACTCTGGGCAAGAGCGCCAGAGGCGGAAACACGTATGGGAGCTGAAACTGCGACCAATCTTGAACCAAGGCGTCTGCCGCCAGAGCTCTTTGATCGCGCGACCTCGCCATGAATGCCGGGACCTTGTTGTTGTGCCGGGATGCCATTAGGTCGACGTCCGGCACTCCCCAGCGTCGACAGATTTCCTGAAACACGTCCGGGTGAAGGGACCATTCCCCTGCGTCCATGCCCTGGCGACTGAGGAAGTCTGCTTCCCAGTTTTCTACGCCTGGGATGTGAACCGCGGATATGGTGGATGCTCTGTCCTCCACCCACATTAGAATGCGCCGGACTTCTTGGAAGGCTTGCCGACTGCGCGTCCCTCCTTGGTGGTTGATGTATGCCACCGCTGTGGAGTTGTCCGATTGGATTCGGATCTGTTTTCCTTCCAGCCACTGTTGGAAGGCCAGTAGAGCAAGATACACTGCTCTGATCTCCAGAACATTGATCTGAAGGGTGGACTCCTGCGGAGTCCACGTCCCCTGAGCCCTGTGGTGGAGAAATACTGCTCCCCACCCTGACAGACTCGCATCTGTCGTGACTACTGCCCAGGATGGGGGCAGGAAGGATCTTCCCTGAGACAATGAGGTGGGAAGGAGCCACCATTGTAGAGAGTCCTTGGCCGTCTGGGAAAGCGAGACTTTCCTGTCCAGGGACGTTGACTTCCCGTCCCATTGGCGGAGAATGTCCCATTGAAGTGGGCGCAGATGAAACTGCGCAAAGGGAACTGCTTCCATGGCTGCCACCATCTTCCCTAGGAAATGCATGAGGCGCCGCAAGGGATGCAACTGGCCCTGCAGAAGAGATTGCACCCCTGTCTGTAGTGACCGCTGCTTGTCCAGCGGAAGCTTCACTATCGCTGCTAGAGTATGAAACTCCATGCCAAGATACGTTAGTGACTGAGTCGGTGATAGGATCGACTTTGGAAAGTTGATGATCTATCCGAAAGACTGTAGAGTCTCCAGCGTAGCATTCAGGCTGTGCTGACATGCCTCCTGAGAGGGAGCTTTGACCAATAAGTCGTCTAGGTAAGGGATCACCGAGTGTCCCTGAGAGTGCAAGACTGCTACCACCGCCGCCATGACCTTGGTGAAGACCCGTGGGGCTGTCGCCAGACCAAATGGAAGAGCTACGAACTGAAAATGGTCGTCTCCTATCACAAAACGTAGAAAACGTTGATGTTCTGTAGCAATTGGCACGTGGAGATAAGCATCTTTGATGTCTATTGAGGCAAGGAAGTCTCCTCTGGACATTGAGGCAATGACAGAGCGGAGGGTTTCCATCCGGAACCTCCTGGCGTGCACATGTTTGTTGAGCCGTTTTAGGTCCAGAACAGGACGGAACGAGCCGTCCTTTTTTGGAACCACAAAGAGATTGGAGTAAAACCCTTGCCCTTGTTCCTGAGAAGGGACTGGGATAACCACTCCTTCCGCTTTTAGGGAATCCACCGCCTGCAGCAGAGCATCTGCTCGGTCTGGACGTGGGGAGGTTCTGAAGAACCGAGCTGGAGGACGAGAATTGAACTCGATTCTGTACCCGCGAGACAAAATGTCCGTCACCCACCGGTCTTTGACCTGTGACATCCAAATGCCGGAAAAGCGGGAGAGCCTGCCCCCGACCGGCGATGCGGAGGGGGGGGGCTGGAAGTCATGAGGTAGCCGCTTTGGAAGCGGTACCTCCATTTGCTTTCTTGGGGCGTGTGTGAGTCCGCCACGAATCTGAGTTTCTTTGCGTCCTCTGAGTCCCTTTGGACGAGGTAAATGGTGTCTTGCCCGAACCTCGAAAGGACTGAAACCTCTGCTGCCACTTTTTCTGCTGAGGTTTGGATGTTCTGGGTTGTGGTAAAGAGGAGTCTTTACCCTTGGACTGCTTAATGATGTCAGCCAATGGCTCGCCAAACAGTCTCTCTCTAGATAAAGGCAAGCTGGTTAAACATTTTTTGGAACCAGCATCTGCTTTCCAGTCCTTTAACCACAAGGCTCTGCGCAAAACTACCGAATTGGCGGACGCCATTGAGGTGCGACTGGTAGATTCTAGGACCGCATTGATAGCGTAAGACGCAAACGCCGACATCTGCGTGGTAAGGTGCGCCACTTGCGGCACTGCTGGATGCATGATAGCATCCACTTTTGCTAAGCCAGCTGAAATAGCCTGGAGTGCCCATACGGCTGCGAATGCCGGAGCAAACGACGCGCCGATAGCTTCATAGACAGATTTTAACCAAAGGTCCATCTGTCTGTCATTGGCATCTTTAAGTGAAGCGCCATCCTCCACTGCAACTATGGATCTAGCTGCAAGTTTGGAAATCGGGGGGTCTACCTTTGGACACTGTGTCCAGCGCTTGACCACCTCAGGGGGGAAAGGGAAACGCGTATCTTTAGATCGTTTAGAGAAACGCCTTTCTGGGTGAGCGTCGTGCTTCTGGATTGATTCTCTGAAGTCAGAGTGATCTAACAAAGCACTCAATTTACGCTTGGGATAAAGGAAACGAAACTTTTCCTGCTCCGCAGCCGCCTCTTCTGCTGAAGGGGCTGGGGGAGAAATATCCAACAGCCTATTGATGGCTGAGATAAGGTCGTTTACCATGGCATCCCCATCCGGGGTATCCAGGTTGAGAGGGGTTCCAGGAGTGGATTCCTGATCACTCTCATCAGACACATCACAGGGAGACTGATTGCGCTGAGACCCTGAGCAGTGTGAAGACGTCGAGGGTCTTTCCCAGCGAGCTCGCTTAGGGTGGCTGGGGCCATCATCTGAGTCATAATCCTCGGCCTGTGAAGCCGGGGACCCCCCTGTGGGCTGGATACATTCCAAGTAAGGGGGACCTGAGGACAGAGGCCTCGCCGTGCCCAGAGACTGCGTCCCATGCATAGATTGCAAGGTTTCAAGGATTCTTGCCATAGACACAGACATATTATCTGCAAAAACTGCAAAGTCCGTCCCTGTCACCGGGGCAGAACTTACAAGCGTCTCAGCCTGGGTCGCTACCTCTCCTGACTCCGGCTGGCGAAGCAGCACCGGGTCGGAGCATTGCACACAATGGGGGTCATCGGAGCCTGCTGGTAGATTAGCCCCACATGCAGCACACGCAGTATACACAGCCCTTTTTGCCTTGGCCGCCTTGCGTTTTGAGGATGACATGTTGCTGCTTCCACAGAGCGATCTGGGATATGCAGCCAGAAGCACACCTCACAGTGCAAGAAATACAATATTTATATATCTGTACCCAGTACACTGATACACAGTGAGGCACTAGAGGGACCAGCACAGAAAAATCGCTTACCGCCCGCTTAAAAAGCGGGTGTGTGGTCGCCAGATAGCCCCTAGTCCAGGTCTCCCAGAGCCTTGCGTCCTTCCTCCAGCCAGGCATGCATGTAATGGCTGCCGGCGTCTCGAGAGAGGAAGGGGGGCGGGCCCTGGGCGTTCCTGGCCAAGAGCGGGAAGCCTGCTTCCCTCTGTGCCAAGTGAGAGGGCTGGAGCATGTAAAACAGGCTCCAGCCCTCGTCGCTGCTAGCGAACAGCGTCTCTCCCCTACCCTGAATGACAGGGTGGGGGCGGGAACGAAACGGAGCTGCCGGCGTCCTAGGCCCAAAAAGCCGGGGACTAAATTTATAACCGCCGCCGCCGTAAAAGCGCGGACGGCGGATCCCCGGCGCACCACAAGTCACAGCAGCGCCGCCCGGTCCAGAGGGGGTCGGCGCTGCGTTCCCATACACAAAAAAGTCCCCCAGTAATCTGTAGGGACACTAACTCCACGTTGCGGTCCCCGGCGCACTACAACACCCAGCCAGCCCGGAGTGTGTCTGTGCCTGCCGGGGACACAGAGTACCTGTATGATGCAGGGCCTGTCCCTGATCGTACTCCTGCTCCGTCTCCATCAGGTTCTAATGGGTCTGTGGATGGAGCCCGGCATCAGAGCTGAGAGGCCGGCAGGATCCCACTTCCACAGAGCCCTACCAGGGGATGTGGAAGGAAAACAGCATGTCAGGCTCCAGCCCTGTACCAGCAATAGGTACCTCAACCTTACAACACCATCCAGGGGTGAGAAGGGAGCATGCTGGGGACACTATATGTGTCCTCTTTTCTTCCATCCGAAACAGTCAGCAGCTACTGCTGACTAAAATCTGTGGAGCTATGCATGGAATGTCTGACCTCCTTCACACACAAAGCTAAAACTGGAGAACCCGTGATACCACGGGGGGGGGTATAGCCAGAGGGGGAGGGGCCTTGCACTTTTAATGTAGTGCTTTGTGTGGCCTCCAGAGGGCAGTAGCTATACCCCAATCGTCTGGGTCTCCCAATAGAGCGCTGAAGAAAATAGTGTGTGTGAGTGTGAGACCCATACTCCCAGACACTAAAGACTGCCTGCAGCAGCTGTGGCTGCTGGGGTCTTCAGACTAGCTCAACACTAGAGTGTCAGAGTGCAGATACTGTAAGGTGTGTGGAGGCATCAGGTGTCAGTTCTGTGTCAGTGACCAAAAGTCTGCAAGAATGGCTGATGGCACCAGGAGCAGAGCTATGCAACTGGCCAATGCTAAGGCAGGAGCCGAAGAGAGGGAGGACGGTGCTGTGGACAGCAATGAGGAGGTTGCCCACGAGTCCTCCAGGAGCTCGACGCCAGAAAACCGTTCTGCCGAGGACATTGCGCAACCTGGCACTGCTGGACAAGATGAGGAGGAGCTCACCCAAGGTTCCTCAACGAGCCAGATGCCAGCCCTCCGCTCTGAAAGGGACAGTGAATCGCCTAGCTCTGCAGCGTGCCGCAGATCACCACGTGCCATTCCACCGAGCCTGGGAGGCTCGGATAGCCTTCTTCAAATGGCTATGGCCCTTCTCCAGGCTGGAGACCAGAAGGGCTACAAGGAACTCCTGGCAGAGCGCAGGGCAGAGCGGCAGGCAGCGCGTGACGCTGAGGCTGCGGAGCGGCACGCAGAGCGTGAGGCTGCGGAGCGAGAGCGGCAGGCAGCGCGTGAAGAGCGAGAGCGAGAGCGACAGGCAGACCGTGACTACCAGCTGCAGCTAGCTCAGCTCCGGCCCTCATCAGCCACACGTGACCTTCGAGACACCAAACTTCCAAAGGTCCGTGTTGAGGACTTCCCAGTGCTGGAGAAGGATGGAGACTTGGACTCTTTCTTGACTGCTTTTGAACGGACTTGCCTGCAGCACCATCTGGACAAGGACCAGTGGGCCAAATACCTGACCCCCCGTTTAAGGGGTAAGGCCCTGGATATCCTTGGGGACTTGCCTGCTGAGGCAGATCAGGGCTACGACACCATCAAGCGGGCCCTGATCCAACAGTACAACCTCACTCCGGAGTCCTACCGCAAGAAGTTCCGGACCCTGCAGAAGGGACCAAAGGACTCCTGGGCTGACCACCGGCGGGCACTTGCCCGAGCTGCCGACCACTGGACCCAAGGCCTGCAGCTTTCCACCGGACCGGAGATCCTGGACTTGTTCATCACGGAGCAACTCTTGTGGAACTGCCCTGAGGATCTCCGCCAGTTCATCCGAGACCAGAAGCCAAAGGGGTCCACGGCTACAGCTGCCCTGGCCGATGACTACACCAACAATCGGGCTCCGGAAGCCAGGAGAGCAGCCACCAGCAGCACCTGGAGAGGGGGTAAGATGAATTCTGCGACTGCCCCACCTGCCCCTAGACTGCAGGGGGTGTCCCCCTCAACTCCCCTCTCCAGGCCCGTGGCAGAGCCAAGACGGTGCCACCAGTGCAACCTACCTGGACACTTCAAGGCCATGTGCCCTCAGCGTCCCAAGGCCCCGGCTCCGTCCCCGTCCCAAGGGCCGCCCAAGGTGTATTGTGTGGGTGGGGGTGGTGGTAGGTCCCTGGACAGCTTCCAACCTGTCACCGTCGGCCGGTCTGTGACCATAGGACTGCGAGACAGCGCCTCGGAGGTGACTCTGGTGCGGCCTGAGATGGTGTCCCCCCAAGACTTGATCCCTGGAAAAACCCTCGCTGTCTCCGGGATTGGAGGCATTGACCCGGCGCTGCCTGTTGCTGACATTTATGTGGACTGGGGCGCAGGGCGAGGGGTGAGGGAGGTGGGGGTAACTGATCGGATCCCTGCAAACGTGCTACTCGGGACAGATTTGGGGCAGATAACCTCCCAGTTTGGGCCCCCCCCCAAGGGCTGAACCTTCAGCCAGTGCTGACGTGCCTCCGGACAATGTTAATGTGTTATCTATGAATGATGTAAGGGAGGAGGGAGTGAACTCTGATATTTCTGCTTGCATAGACACCATAGACACACACACAGCTGCAGCTGTGACAGGGGAGGGGGTCAGAGAAAGGTGTGACAATGCCTCTACAAGTAATCAGCCTGTGAGCTGGGATCTGTTGCCCTCTGCAGGGATAAGCAGAGAGCAGGGTGCTGCAGGGGGAGGACCAGTGTGTGGGGTGGGGGCTACCACAGCAAATGTGGGGTCCCCAGAGATTTCACAGCGGGGTTCTGTTGCTGCAGGAGGGGAACAGGCAGGTGAGATTGGGGCCGGTCCAGGAGCGGAAGTGCTCCCAGGTAAGATCTCGGTGCATGGTTCCCCCACAACCGGGGTGTCAGGAAGCCAGGTAGGTCTGCCTGAACCGGCGACTTGGTCAGGAACGGAGGAGGAGCAGGCACGACCCACGGTCGCAGCGGCTGTGGCCGCTGTCACCCGCAGTGGGAGTGCTGGAAGCCAAGGGGCCTCCCGGAGGTCCGATAGCTCTTCCCCTTCTGACCAAGTGGCAGCCGAGTCAGGTGGAGGCCAGGACACAGGTCCCGGGGTACTGACTGAAGATGTGACAGTCTCGTCGATTCTGGCCACATCTAGTCAGGGGTTTCAGGCAGCGTTAGAAGCTGACGACAGCCTGAAAGCTCTTAAGGAGCAGGCGGCACAGCCTCCCTCGGACTCGGACCCGGAGCGAGTGGTCTGGGACCAAGGACGGCTGTACCGGGCCACGGTCCAGCAGGGTTCACCGGAGGCGTGGCCCAGGGACCGACAGTTGGTGGTACCCTATCCGTTCCGGACGGAGTTGTTGCGGATCGCACATGAGATTCCGATGGCCGGACACCTAGGGATCGCTAAGACCAAGGCCAGGTTAAACCAGCATTTCTACTGGCCAAAAATGGGGGCCGATGTGGCTGCCTACTGCCGTTCGTGTGAAACCTGTCAGAGAGTGGGGAAGGCGGGGCCACGCCCCAAAGCCCCACTGGTATCTCTGCCAATCATCGATGAGCCTTTCAGGAGGGTGGCTGTGGATCTGGTCGGCCCGCTGGCCATCCCCAGCAGCTCCGGGAAACGCTTCATACTGACGGTAGTGGACTATGCCACCCGGTACCCAGAAGCAGTGGCCTTGTCGTCCATTCGGGCTGACAAGGTGGCCACCGCATTGCTGGAGATTTTCTCCAGAGTGGGTTTTCCCCAGGAAATGCTCACGGACCGGGGGACCCAATTCATGTCCCAGCTGATGGAGGCCCTCTGTAAGCAAGTCCAGGTGCGACATCTGGTGGCCAGCCCGTACCATCCACAGACTAATGGCCTGTGCGAGCGGTTCAATGGCACCTTAAAGCAGATGCTTAAGATGTTGGTCGACTCCCATGGGCGTGACTGGGAGCGGTATCTCCCACACCTGTTATTTGCTTACCGGGAGGTTCCACAGGCCTCAACAGGATTCTCACCGTTTGAGCTCCTGTACGGGCGACGTGTGCGGGGCCCCCTGGCTCTGGTGAAAGAGGCTTGGGAAGGGGATTTGGCCACCCCTGGAGTGTCGGTTATCGAGTATGTCATGCGCTTCCGGGACAAAATGCAGGCCTTGACGCAACTGGTACACGACAATATGGCTCAAGCCCAGGCCGATCAGAAGCATTGGTACGACCAGAACGCTTGTGAGAGGACCTACCAAGTGGGTCAAAAGGTGTGGGTACTGGTCCCCGTACCACAGGACAAGCTTCAGGCAGCCTGGGAAGGCCCATACCTCGTGTACCAGCAGCTCAACCCTGTAACGTACCTGGTCACCCTGGACCCTGCCCGTGGAAGGCGGAAGCCCTTCCATGTGAACATGATGAAGGCACATCATGAGCGGGAGGCATGTGCGCTCCCCGTGTGCAACCTGCCCGAGGAGGGAGAAGCGGAAACCCTCTTGGATATGCTAGCCCAGGTTAGGGCAGGCGGATCCATTGAGGATGTGGAGGTTGGCCACCAGCTCTTGGAAGACCAACGGTCCCAGCTGTGGGCCACCCTCCTCCCCTTCCGGGGGTTGTTTACCAACCAGCCCGGAAGGACTGACTTGGCTGTCCATCACGTGGACACTGGGGATCATCCCCCGATCCGGCGTTCAGCATATCGGGTCTCCCTGGAGGTGCAGCAACACATGCGCCAGGAGATTGACGAGATGCTGAAGCTGGGGGTGATCCAGGCATCCAACAGCGCTTGGGCCTCGCCTGTAGTCCTCGTCCCTAAGAAGGACCGAACCACTCGGTTCTGCGTGGACTACAGGGGGCTCAATGCGGTCACGGTCGCCGATGCGTACCCAATGCCACGCATCGATGACCTGCTCGATCAGTTGGCCGGGGCTCAGTACCTGACCATCATGGATCTGAGCCGGGGATATTGGCAGATCCCCCTGACTCGCAAGGCCAGGGAACGCTCTGCCTTTATTACCCCATTTGGACTGTACGAGTCCACGGTGATGCCATTCGGGATGAGGAATGCCCCTGCCACTTTCCAGCGGATGGTCAACACCCTGCTCAAGGGACTTGAAGGGTACGCGGCCGCGTACCTGGATGACATTGCCGTCTTCAGTCCCACCTGGGAGGACCACCTAGAGCATCTAGCACAGGTGCTCAGGCGGATCCACCGGGCAGGTTTGACCATCAAGCCGGGAAAGTGTCAGCTGGCCATGAGCGAGGTCCAGTACCTCGGTCACCGGGTAGGTGGGAGAACACTGAAGCCCGAGCCTGAGAAAGTGGAAGCCATCGCATCCTGGCCCACCCCCAGGACCAAGAAGCAGGTGATGTCCTTCTTGGGGACCGCTGGGTACTATAGGAGGTTTGTTCCATGCTATAGTAGCCTGGCAAAGCCCTTGACGGACCTCACCAAGAAGAAGCTGCCCTCTGCAGTCGATTGGACAATGGACTGCGAGACAGCCTTCCAGGCCCTAAAGGACGCCCTGTCCAGCCCGCCCGTGCTACAGGCAGCCGACTTCACGCGGCCGTTTGTAGTACAGACCGACGCCAGTGACTTCGGCCTCGGTGCGGTGCTCAGCCAGGTGGACTCTGCGAGCCAAGAGCACCCAGTCTTGTACCTGAGCAGGAAGCTGTTACCAAGGGAAGTTGCCTATTCCACGATGGAGAAGGAGTGCCTGGCCATAGTGTGGGCCCTGCAGCGTCTGCAACCCTATCTATACGGGCGCCACTTCATCGTGGAGACGGACCACAATCCCCTCAGCTGGTTGCACACCGTCTCTGGGACGAATGGGCGATTGTTGCGATGGAGCCTTGCGCTCCAGCAATACAACTTCACCATTCGCCACAAAAGGGGCCGTGACCACGGTAACGCAGACGGGCTGTCCCGACAAGGAGAGGTCGCGGACGGGCGCACGGGGGAACACCGGAGTGTGCTGCCCCCTAGCGCCCTCAAAAGGGGGGAGGTGTGAGGCAAATCCCGGGATATGAAGATGAATTATGACTCCAGTCATAATCCCTCATCACTCCCTGGCAGTGCCCCCTCCCTTCTTGTTCTCAGTGTTCCACTTACACCTCCATGGCCATGTCCTGTGATATGGAAATTAGGTGGCTTAGGGACAATGGACACAGGATGACTCCCTGCCGTGACCCTGTAGTGGGGGCTGCTAGCTAGTTAGCAAGGCTATGGAAATAGCCAGACAGAACGACTCCAGTAAAAAATGGTTCATATCTCGCAAGCCATATTTCCGATAAATATGGCAACCATAAAAATGGTGTCTCCGCATGCGGACGATGCCGGCACACCCTTTTTATGGGAGCAGGACATTGGGAAATGCCCCAGGCGTGATATCAGCCAATGGGGAACTGGCAGACAGGTCATGAGTCCCCTCGTTCTGTAGCTAAATTCATAACTGTCACAATGAGAGCATTGGCGTCCGCCTACGACGCTCCCAGGCAAAGTTATGGCCCATATTCCATGTTGTGGATTGTCCATAACTCAAGCCAGGGGTGGAGCAGTGCTCCCTCTGAGGTCACTAAGGTAGGAGGGGACCTGGATTTGCCCAGGTTGATAACCCTACTTCGGCCATTTTCCAGGGTTCTTTCGCTGGGGGTCACGTGCAGGAAACATCTGCGGGAGTTCCTAGAAACCTGGTCTACAGCGCCCCCCTGTGGCCAGACGCACAAGGTAACTGATTGAATTGCATACCTGTTTGTAAACCATGCTTTATCTGTAACTGTACTCTGACATATGTATATTCTGTAGATTCCCTATTGTATATATTGTAGTTTCTAGTGTGCTTTAGGCCGATTAAATTATATAATTAATCTTGGGCTGTTCTGTTATCTCGATCTTGAATCCCACGTCTGTGTGTTCGGCTAATAGTTACCGTAAATCGGTTGGTGGCAGCGAATTGTGCCAAGGATTATTGTGGGGAGGCCAGTGAGATTCGGGGAGATTTTATATATTCCGCCCGCGGAGGTCGGGGGAATATATACCCTACTCTCACCGGGGACCCTTCAATAATCGGCATAAGTAGTATAGCGGCCTCCTTGCTTATTGTCGGGCAATTCCATAATTGGCCTGACTATAAGAGGGGCGCTAGAGAGCGCGTCACGTGCTCTGTCTGTCGGTCGGGAGGTATAAAGGAGGGGTGACCCCCACTTGTTACCCCCCGATTGTGACGTACTGGTAGCCAGCGCGGGGGATTTCTGAGTGACCCCCCCCGGTGGTTTGTGACAGCGTCCACGGTCGGGCACTGCACATCCATCTCCTAGTGATATCAAAGCCCCAAGAACAGGTGACCAGCGGGGGTCAGACCCCGGCTGATCAGACATTGATGACCTAGCTAAAAGGATAGGCCCCCAAATGTAAAAAGTAGTGGACAACCCCTTTAAAAAGGGAATCTGTCACCAGCTTTTTTTCCCCACCTAATCAGAGCAGCATAGGGTAGGGGTAGAGATCCTGATTCCAGTTATGTGTCACTTACTGGGTTACTTCGTGTAGTTTTCATAAAATAACTGTTTAATCAGCAGTAGATTATCATTACAGGACTACTTGGCATGCTGCAGGTAGTCCAGCTTATTCATCAGCTCTGTATAACTGCTAGATCTGCCGCAGAGAAAACAATGAATGACCGCAAACAGCTCAGTGCTGGAATCAGGGTCTCTGTCTCTACATTATGCAGCGATCAGATTGGGGGGGGGGGGGGGGGGGGGGAGCAAAAACCTGGTGACAGATTCTCTTTAATATTACTCTACTCATCTATAAGAAGCCATTTGTGACAATATGCTAACCTGCCAGCCTACCATTAAAGGGGCAGTGGTGCCAATGAAGTGATTGGCTGCAGTGGTCATGTGTGCAGTAGTTGTGATGTTACTGCTGCAGCCAGTCAAAGGCCGGGGCAACGGCAGAGAACATGTGCCCTCTGTAAAAATTCAGAAAATCCCCCAAGTTCAACCTCAAATCAGGAACGTTACCTTCATAACGAGCTCCGAGAACTTGGGCGAGCTGGCGGTTGCCAGAAGACTGTCCTGAAGAAGCACCAGAAGAGCGCTGCGGGGACAGGTACATAGGGGTTAAAAGCCGCAGAAAGTCCTCATCCCCCCAATACAAATTACAGCCCACCATCATGAAGACGTACCTCAATATATTCGTCTGGTCCGACTTCTCCAGCACTTTCACCACCAGGAGGTTGACTGAGCGCACCACTTGCTGCCCTTCTTCCAGGTCCTCCACCCTGGAGTCGAGCATTAGGGTGATGAGGCCGTGCATCAGGTCCTTCAGGACTCCCGTCGACGCTTCCCGGGCCAGACTCTCTATCTGGAAAAGCTACAGGGGCGGAGGAAACAAGAAGGGTCAATGAAAGACGCATTAAGGCTGAAGCGGGGTGAGAATTGCACCAGCGGCATCGTATGAGGCTACCGATATCATGTTCCCGATGATGCAGCTGTACAGACGGACGATGTCCTCCTTGTCCAGCCGCTCGTCCGCCATGTGCGTGTTGTACACCAGCCGCAGCTGCATGAAGGTGGCGATCAGGAACTGGTCTATGTGACCCGACATGGCCTCCGCCTTATCCTCCTGCCGCAAGACTTCATCAATCTGAGAAGGTGAAGACATTTCCGATTATTGAGAGGTCTCCTGCTCCATCAGCAGAGGGGAGTGTCGGTGTACGGTCCCGGTTACCTGCGCCAAGGCCTGTATACTGGTGTTAATGTCACCGCTGGCCACTTGTGAGATCACAAAGTTGATAGTAGAAGCCGTGTTACTGTGCATGTCATCAAAGTGCGGGGACACCGCCCGAATCCTGCGGGGAACAGCAGCCACGGTCAGAGCAGCCACGGACACAGCTCACCTAAAGCTTCATTAGAGTTGTGGCTGTGATTAATGGCGGCATCTAAGGGGTTATTTCTAATAGGAGAACAGCCGATATCCGGATGGAGGAGCATCTTACGGTAGCATACTGCAAGGATAATCAGGAGGACCACGATATTCGGAGCCCCCCAACCCTGCACACTATGAGGCCCCTAAAAACGTGTGCAGGACTACGACCCATCACGAGGACTGGTCATCAATACGTGACCAGCCGGGGTCTCACACCCCCAGGTCATCAGCCGTGTGCAGCTCCCGCTGGATGTACAGAACAGCTCCGTACATTATAGGGGCCGCAGCGCAGAGAGCGGACACTACACCGCTTTGCACGTGTGCACTTCTGACCCCCACAGGACCTACAATCTGATGATTAATGGGGTCCCGCACCTCACAGCTCAGTTATTTTTCCAATAAACCATCCATGCTAAAGTCCTGGATAACCCCAAGACAGATAAAAAAATAGAATCCGAAAAATATGGTATTTAAGAGGTACTTTTCCTCCTAAAAATTTGGGAGGAAAGTGAGGGGTGCATCTTATAATCCAAATTTAGCTTACTGGGGTTTGGTGGAGAGGGGTAGCTGGAGGCAGGGGCGATGCCGCGGTGGCTGGGCAGGAGGTGAGCTCTTCCAACATTGGCGCCGGAGTTGGCGCGTGTGCTAATTGAGCTCTTAGCTCAAGATCTCATCTGTGCATGCGCCGCCTCCGGCCCATTGATCTCCCAGCAGTGGACTGAAAGGAAAATGGCACCTGGAAGTGTCGCGTGCGCAGATGAGATCTCAGCTCGTCATTGAGCCAAGAGCCCAATCTATGCACACGCCAACTCCAGGCACCATTATTTCAAGCGCTCATCAGCCCCTCCAGCCCCCAGCCCAGCTCCTCCAGCCCCCAACCCAGCTCCTCCAGCCCCCAGCCCAGCCGCCCCCAGCCCCACCAACAGCCGCCCCCAGCCCCACCAACAGCCGCCCCCAGCCCCACCAACAGCCGCCCCCAGCCCCACCAACAGCCGCCCCCAGCCCCACCAACAGCCGCCCCCAGCCCCACCAACAGCCGCCCCCAGCCCCACCAACAGCCGCCCCCAGCCCCAGCAACAGCCGCCCCCAGCCCCAGCAACAGCCGCCCCCAGCCCCAGCAACAGCCGCCCCCAGCCCCAGCAACAGCCGCCCCCAGCCCCAGCAACAGCCGCCCCCAGCCCCAGCAACAGCCGCCCCCAGCCCCAGCAACAGCCGCCCCCAGCCCCAGCAACAGCCGCCCCCAGCCCCAGCAACAGCCGCCCGTTTCTTAAACACCCGCAGCATCGCCCTGCTTCACCCCCGCCTCCTTTGACCATGTTCCACCACAGCTGCAGACCCCCCTCCAGTAAGACAAAAGACATCAGGCTAACACCCCCCCCCCCCAAGTTTTTTCTATAAATTGGTGACTTACTTTGGTTCTGGGATGAGGACGGGTTCGAAGATCTCGTCGAGCTTGTGCTGGACCAGCGCCGGCATCTCGCACCTCACCGTGCCGTTGTCATTCTCGATTTCATCCAAATCCAGCTGGAACTCTCTGGGGATGTGGTGCGCCGGCTCCTGGTGTCCTCCCATGTTTCGGGCTTGGCTGGAGACAAAACGAGAGACTTTAATGCAACGTCAACACGAGGGGTTCACAAATCAGGAGCCCAGGCACAGACACTGGAAAAAAAAAAAAATCAATATTCTACGAGAAAACGCTACAGAAGAAGTCTACAAATAATCGGACAGGTCATAAATCCACCAGGAAGGGCGGCATGCGTGCGGGGGCCGATACTTACATCCGATAAGTGCGGTACATGATTCTGTCCATGGGAAGGCATTGACAGAAGAACACAACATTTAGTGCTTTTCTAGCTACAGATGTGGCACCGGACGCCTCTGAGCGGAACCTACTTCAGTTTGGAGGACATGTCTTCGGGGGGCGCTTTCCGCAGCAGACTGGAGTTGGCGTTCTGGACCCGCTGCGTTTTTTCTTCCGGTTGCTGTTTCGCCGGGGCGGCCACCGTCTGCTTCTTACCAGCTCGTTTTATCCTCTCCTCCAGCATGCTCATGTCTTTCTCCGACAGCTGAACGGGGAGACACAATGAATGCCACCAGTTATGATGACCCGACGGAGAGAAAGCCATAGTCTGCCGGGGGAGGGGACAGGCTTACATTGCCTATGAGCTTGAAGACTTGCTCTCCGTGCACGTTGTACACCGTCACGATGGTATTGAGCGCAGCGTTGCGCACGGTGGTGTCTCTGTCCCCGATGTGCACCGCAATCTCCTTCAGAGCTTTGGCTGGTGTTGGCTGACAGACATTCATGCCATAGGATTCCACCAGGCAGCCGAGCTCCTCCAGGCACTCTGAGGACGGACAAGACGGACCGTGAGGAGCTGGAGGACCGTGAGGAGCTGGAGGACCGTGAGGAGCTGGAGGACAGTGAGGAGCTGGAGGACAGTGAGGAGCTGGAGGACAGTGAGGAGCTGGAGGACTGTGCGGGGTTCAGACGGGCGCTGCCAAACTCACCGGCTCTCTGCTTAGAGTTCTTAGACTTGATTCCTTCCATGATGAAGTTGAACATCTTGCTCGCCGGGTACACCTGGCACATCTTGTTTAAAATGGCACGCACGTCCTTCCGTACGATATCTTTTGGCTCGCCGACCTGTGGAAGAGACCAGATGAAGAGGTATGGCTAACAAGAACCCAAGCAAGAACCTAATGCCATAATATTGCCCCCCCAAAAGGACTAAAAATCACTGGGCGTCCGGATCAAGAACTGAACCGGATGCCACAAGGATGACAGACCCGGCTACTGCTGGAAAGAGCAACCTCGGGAGGAGTCTGACCTCCGGGCACCCGATGTCTACAGGACGGCAGACCACGGGCCGTCAGACCCCTCAGATATTTGCTTAACCCAAATCTGTGCAATCCCCTGCTGCCACCACTGCCCAGGCCTGGCAGAACGATCCGGAGACCGAATCCTTTAGTGTTAACCCCTATTGATTAACCATACAGGTTATTGATCTGCTTTAACCCCTTAAATCATACTATTCGAGGCTCTGCTCATCCAAAATATGGCAACACCTGAGCCTCACTACATAGGACCAAAGGCAGCGGTGTACGTACATCGATTGTCTGCACCCAGTGACCCACAATACACAGACGTGTGGTGGGAGCGAGATGGAGTCAGCTGGCCCCTGTGCACATGGCGGTGTCACCACGTAGATGCTGCGGGGTACCACAATGCCCTGCACCGCGGACCCCTTGGTGCAACTCATCATCCTCCTGCAGCGACTCCCACCGAGGTCCCCTGCTCCGCGCTCACCTTCAGCAGCAGGTAAGGGATGAAAGACGTGGCCTCCAGCTCGGTGAGGTGGTACTCCTCCTGGCTGAGCATGGAGAACAGCAGCTTCAGGTACTCCAGCACCTTCATCAGGACACTCGTATTAGTGTCAAAGAAGCGCAGGGTGAACCACTTCAGAACGAGGTCCAGGCAGCTCATGACCCCGTCCTTCTCAGGCTCCAGGTGCTAAAAAATGAGAAAGATCAGGTGTAATGTACAGGAATCCGGGGCACTGGAGGGAGCAGATGACGTTACCCCACATACTGGAGACACAGGGATGATCAGGTGTAATGTACAGGAATCCGGGGCACTGGAGGGAGGAGATGACGTTACCCCACATACTGGAGACACAGGGATGATCAGGTGTAATGTACAGGAATCCGGGGGCACTGGAGGGAGGAGATGACGTTACCCCCACATACTGGAGACACAGGGATGATCAGGTGTAATGTACAGGAATCTGGGGGCACTGGAGGGAGGAGATGACGTTACCCCACATACTGGAGACACAGGGATGATCAGGTGTAATGTACGGGAATCCGGGGCACTGGAGGGAGGAGATGACGTTACCCCACATACTGGAGACACCGGGATGATCAGGTGTAATGTACGGGAATCCGGGGCACTGGAGGGAGCAGATGACGTTACCCCACATACTGGAGACACAGGGATGATCAGGTGTAATGTACAGGAATCCGGGGCACTGGAGGGAGCAGATGACGTTACCCCACATACTGGAGACACAGGGATGATCAGGTGTAATGTACAGGAATCCGGGGCACTGGAGGGAGGAGATGACGTTACCCCACATACTGGAGACACAGGGATGATCAGGTGTAATGTACAGGAATCCGGGGCACTGGAGGGAGGAGATGACGTTACCCCACATACTGGAGACACAGGGATGATCAGGTGTAATGTACAAGAATCCGGGGCACTGGAGGGAGCAGATGACGTTACCCCACATACTGGAGACACAGGGATGATCAGGTGTAATGTACAAGAATCCGGGGCACTGGAGGGAGGAGATGACGTTACCCCACATACTGGAGACACAGGGATGATCAGGTGTAATGTACAAGAATCCGGGGCACTGGAGGGAGCAGATGACGTTACCCCACATACTGGAGACACAGGGATGATCAGGTGTAATGTACAGGAATCCGGGGCACTGGAGGGAGCAGATGACGTTACCCCACATACTGGAGACACAGGGATGATCAGGTGTAATGTACAGGAATCCGGGGCACTGGAGGGAGGAGATGACGTTACCCCACATACTGGAGACACCGGGATGATCAGGTGTAATGTACAGGAATCCGGGGCACTGGAGGGAGGAGATGACGTTACCCCACATACTGGAGACACAGGGATGATCAGGTGTAATGTACAGGAATCCGGGCACTGGAGGGAGGAGATGACGTTACCCCACATACTGGAGACACAGGGATGATCAGGTGTAATGTACGGGAATCCGGGGCACTGGAGGGAGGAGATGACGTTACCCCACATACTGGAGACACAGGGATGATCAGGTGTAATGGGGAGGAGATGGTAACAAGGCACGAGGACACTGATCGGCCATCAGGTCTTGTTGCAACCCTTACATGGCCACAGTGCTGGCACAGTGTTGCCTGGCGGTCATGCTCTGTGCCCACGGGACTCTACCCACGGATATATATCTGCAGGTTTCCCGCAGCTGATCCCCGGAATCTTTAGCTATCCATTGCTGCGGGATTCCAGTGAAATAGCTGCAGTAACCTGCGGACATTCATGCAACTCACCTGCGGAAGTCCCGGCTCCATCTCCATAGCGGAGGGCCGGGTATTGTGCAGGGATTTCCGCAGGAATAATGGACATGCAGTTACGTGCGGCTGCGGGACATCCGCTGCATATTCCACAGCGTGGACACAGCACTCCCCATGTCCCATAGGATAACATAGGGAGTGTCTATACCTGCTAAAATCCGCAGGTTTTCCGCGGCAAAATCCGTGGATACATTGTCCCTGTGACGAGCCCTTGGACAATGCACAGGACCACACAGCGGCCATCTTTTCCAGTGCGTCTTACATCCGTTAGGTGGTGCCGTTGGTTCGGATCAGGAGATGCATAAACGGGTTGAGAAGTGCAGCAGTAATAGCGTGGATTCGGCCACTATATGGTCACGAGCATTGGCCTTCGGGCTTTCAGCATGGTAATAATCTGACTTCAGGCCATTTCGCAAAATGCACCGAGGCCCTGACAAATTGTGGTAAGAAATGTATTGTAAGAAACCTCAGACCCTCCTTACACATAAGGCCCCGCACTCACATCCGTCATCACAGCCAAGGCCTTAATGTGGCGCTGGAAATCCGAGTGGAATAACTCGTCCTGCAGCCATTTTGCAAGACAAGTGGCCATCTGGGTCTTCAGCTGCTCGATGTACTCGTCACGAGGGGCCGGGAAATTCCACTTCAAGACCTGGAGCAGAAGACAAAGTGACCAGAGTCAGACTATTCCCTGCAGCGCGCGCTGCGTCACTGCACGATGCGTACCACCATTCACCGGGACCCTCACCTTCAGGCCCTTCTCCTCCTTCACCCGCTGCTCCTTCCCATTGGGAACGATCATGTAAATGGGGCCGGACCTGTCCTCCTCCTCCTTCATCGATGGCTTGCTTGGCACTTTCTTTGCGGGCACAGCCTGGGCGCGAGAACAAAACAGATCAATCAAATGGCGAATGCAGACA